>NW_027490109.1:1800000-2065105 GCF_050948175.1 Xylocopa sonorina | reverse complement strand
TACACTTCAAATGAATGTAAATGCGACACTTCCTTGCAAGGAAATAGCGTTTGCAGATGTCTACGTATCATAGCAATAGATTTCTAATGCTTCTTAGAACGCGATATCGCATCTCATTTCTATGCTTCATGGTAAGATATAATATGATTTGCGAAGTATCATGTATTCCTCGTCTACGATTCAAATGAATGTAAATGCGGCACTTCCTTGCAAGGAAATAGCGTCAGCAGATGTCTAGGTATCGTAGCAATAGAGTTCTAATGCTTCTTAAAACGCGATATCGCATCTCATTTCTATGTTTCATGATAAGATATAATATGATTTGCGAAGTGTTATACATTCCTCGTCTACGATTCAAATGAATGTAAATGCGACACATCCTTGCAAGGAAATAGCGTTTGCAGATGTCTACGTATCGTAGCAATAAAGTTCTTATGATTCTTAAAACGCAATATCGCATGCCATTTCTATGTTTCATGTTAAGATAGAATATGATTTGCGAAGTGTCATATATTCCTCGTCTACACTTCAAATGAATGTAAATGCGACACTTCCTTGCTAGGAAATAGCGTCTGCAGATGTCTACGTATCGTAGCAATAGAGTCCTAATGCTTTTTAAAACGCGATATCGCATCACATTTCTATGTTTCATGGTAAGATATAATATGATTTGCGAAGTGTTATGCATTCATCGTCTACGATTCAAATGAATGTAAATGCGACACTTCCTTGCAAGGAAATAGCGTTTGCAGATGTCCACGTATCGTAGCAATAGTGTCCTTATGATTCTTAAAACGCGATATCGCATCTCATTTCTATGTTTCATGGTAAGATAAAATATGATTTGCGAAGTGTCATGTACTCCTCGTCTACACTTCAAGTGAATGTAAATGCGACACTTCCTTGCCAGGAAATAGCGTCTGCAGATGTCTACGTATCGTAGCAATAGAGTTCTAATGCTTTTTAAAACGCGATATCGCATCTCATTTCTATGTTTCATGGTAAGATATAATATGATTTGCGAAGTGTTATGCATTCCTCGTCTACGATTCAAATGAATGTAAATGCGACACTTCCTTGCAAGGAAATAGCGTTTGCAGATGTCTACGTATCGTAGCAATAGAGTTCTTATGATTCTTAAAACGCGATATCGCATCTCATTTCTATGTTTCATGGTAAGATAAAATATGATTTGCGAAATGTCATGTATTCATCGTCTACACTTCAAATGAATGTAAATGCGACACTTCCTTGCTAGGAAATAGCGTCTGCAGATGTCTACGTATCGTAGCGATAGAGTTCTAATGCTTTTTAAAACGCGATATCGCAACTCATTTCTATGTTTCATGGTAAGATATAATATGACTTGCGAAGTGTTATGTCTTCCTCGTCTACACTTCAAATGAATGTGAATGCGACACTTCCCCGCTAGGAAATAGCGTTTGCAGGTGTCTACGTATCGTAGCAATAGATTTCTAATGCTTCTTAAAACGCGATATCGCATCTCATCTCTATGTTTCATGGTAAGATATAATATGCTTTGCGAAGTATCATGTATTCCTCGTCTACGATTCAAATGAATGTAAATGCGACACTTCCTTGCAAGGAAATAGCGTCTGCAGATGTCTAGGTATCGTAGCAATAGAGTTCTAATGCTTCTTAAAACGCGATATCGCATCTCATTTCTATGTTTCATGATAAGATATAATATGATTTGCGAAGTGTTATACATTCCTCGTCTACGATTCAAATGAATGTAAATGCGACACTTCCTTGCAAGGAAATAGCGTTTGCAGATGTCTACGTATCGTAGCAATAAAGTTCTTATGATTCTTAAAACGCGATATCGCATCCCATTTCTATGTTTCATGGTAAGATAAAATATGATTTGCGAAGTGTCATATATTCCTCGTCTACACTTCAAATGAATGTAAATGCGACACTTCCTTGCTAGGAAATAGCGTCTGCAGATGTCTACGTATCGTAGCAGTAGAGTTCTAATGCTTTTTAAAACGCGATATCGCATCTCATTTCTATGTTTCATGGTAAGATATAATATGATTTGCGAAGTGTTATGCATTCCTCGTCTACGATTCAAATGAATGTAAATGCGACACTTCCTTGCAAGGAAATAGCGTTTGCAGATGTCTACGTATCGTAGCAATAGTGTTTTTATGATTCTTAAAACGCGATATCGCATCTCATTTCTATGTTTCATGGCAAGATAAAATATGATTTGCGAAGTGTCATGTACTCCTGGTCTACACTTCAAATGAATGTAAATGCGACACTTCCTTGCTAGGAAATAGCGTCTGCAGATGTCTACGTATCGTAGCAATAGAGTTCTAATGATTTTTAAAACGCGATATCGCATCTCATTTCTATGTTTCATGGTAAGGTATAATATGATTTGCGAAGTGTTATGTATTCCTCGTCTACACTTCAAATGAATGAAAATGCGACACTTCCTTGCAAGGAAATAGCGTTTGCAGATGTCTACGTATCGTAGCAATGGATTTCTGATGCTTCTTAAAACGCGATATCGCATCTCATTTCTATGTTTCATGGTAAGATAAAATATGATTTGCGAAGTGTCATGTATTCCTCGTCTACACTTCAAATGAATGTAAATGCGACACTTCCTTGCTAGGAAATAGCGTCTGCAGATGTCTACGTATCGTAGCAATATAGTTCTAATGCTTTTTAAAACGCGATATCGCAACTCATTTCTATGTTTCATGGTAAGATATCATATGACTTGCGAAGTGTTATGTCTTCCTCGCCTACACTTCAAATGCATGTGAATGCTACACTTCCTCGCTAGGAAATAGCGTTTGCAGATGTCTACGTATCGTAGCAATAAAGTTCTTATGATTCTTAAAACGCGATATCGCATCCCATTTCTATGTTTCATGGTAAGATAAAATATGATTTGCGAAGTGTCATATATTCCTCGTCTACACTTCAAATGAATGTAAATGCGACACTTCCTTGCTAGGAAATAGCGTCTGCAGATGTCTACGTATCGTAGCAGTAGAGTTCTAATGCTTTTTAAAACGCGATATCGCATCTCATTTCTATGTTTCATGGTAAGATATAATATGATTTGCGAAGTGTTATGCATTCCTCGTCTACGATTCAAATGAATGTAAATGCGACACTTCCTTGCAAGGAAATAGCGTTTGCAGATGTCTACGTATCGTAGCAATAGTGTTCTTATGATTCTTAAAACGCGATATCGCATCTCATTTCTATGTTTCATGGCAAGATAAAATATGATTTGCGAAGTGTCATGTACTCCTGGTCTACACTTCAAATGAATGTAAATGCGACACTTCCTTGCTAGGAAATAGCGTCTGCAGATGTCTACGTATCGTAGCAATAGAGTTCTAATGATTTTTAAAACGCGATATCGCATCTCATTTCTATGTTTCATGATAAGGTATAATATGATTTGCGAAGTGTTACGTATTCCTCGTCTACACTTCAAATGAATGAAAATGCGACACTTCCTTGCAAGGAAATAGCGTTTGCAGATGTCTACGTATCGTAGCAATGGATTTCTGATGCTTCTTAAAACGCGATATCGCATCTCATTTCTATGTTTCATGGTAAGATAAAATATGATTTGCGAAGTGTCATGTATTCCTCGTCTACACTTCAAATGAATGTAAATGCGACACTTCCTTGCTAGGAAATAGCGTCTGCAGATGTCTACGTATCGTAGCAATATAGTTGTAATGCCTTTTAAAACGCGATATCGCAACTCATTTCTATGTTTCATGGTAAGATATCATATGACTTGCGAAGTGTTATGTCTTCCTCGCCTACACTTCAAATGAATGTGAATGCTACACTTCCTCGCTAGGAAATAGCGTTTGCAGATGTCTACGTATCGTAGCAATAAAGTTCTTATGATTCTTAAAACGCGATATCGCATCCCATTTCTATGTTTCATGGTAAGATAAAATATGATTTGCGAAGTGTCATATATTCCTCGTCTACACTTCAAATGAATGTAAATGCGACACTTCCTTGCTAGGAAATAGCGTCTGCAGATGTCTACGTATCGTAGCAGTAGAGTTCTAATGCTTTTTAAAACGCGATATCGCATCTCATTTCTATGTTTCATGGTAAGATATAATATGATTTGCGAAGTGTTATGCATTCATCGTCTACGATTCAAATGAATGTAAATGCGACACTTCCTTGCAAGGAAATAGCGTTTGCAGGTGTCTACGTATCGTAGCAAAAGATTTCTAATGCTTCTTAAAACGCGATATCGCATCTCATTTCTATGTTTCATGGTAAGATATAATATGATTTGCGAAGTGTCATGTACTCCTCGTCTACACTTCAAGTGAATGTAAATGCGACACTTCCTTGCCAGGAAATAGCGTCTGCAGATGTCTACGTATCGTAGCAATAGAGTTCTAATGCTTTTTAAAACGCGATATCGCATCTCATTTCTATGTTTCATGGTAAGATATAATATGCTTTGCGAAGTGTTATACATTCCTCGTCTACGATTCAAATGAATGTAAATGCGACACTTCCTTGCAAGGAAATAGCGTTTGCAGATGTCTACGTATCGTAGCAATAAAGTTCTTATGATTCTTAAAACGCGATATCGCATCCCATTTCTATGCTTCGTGGTAAGATAAAATATGATTTGCGAAGTGTCATATATTCCTCGTCTACACTTCAAATGAATGTAAATGCGACACTTCCTTGCTAGGAAATAGCGTCTGCAGATGTCTACGTATCGTAGCAGTAGAGTTCTAATGCTTTTTAAAACGCGATATCGCATCTCATTTCTATGTTTCATGGTAAGATATAATATGATTTGCGAAGTGTTATGCATTCCTCGTCTACGATTCAAATGAATGTAAATGCGACACTTCCTTGCAAGGAAATAGCGTTTGCAGATGTCTACGTATCGTAGCAATAGTGTTCTTATGATTCTTAAAACGCGATATCGCATCTCATTTCTATGTTTCATGGCAAGATAAAATATGATTTGCGAAGTGTCATGTACTCCTGGTCTACACTTCAAATGAATGTAAATGCGACACTTCCTTGCTAGGAAATAGCGTCTGCAGATGTCTACGTATCGTAGCAATAGAGTTCTAATGATTTTTAAAACGCGATATCGCATCTCATTTCTATGTTTCATGGTAAGGTATAATATGATTTGCGAAGTGTTATGTATTCCTCGTCTACACTTCAAATGAATGAAAATGCGACACTTCCTTGCAAGGAAATAGCGTTTGCAGATGTCTACGTATCGTAGCAATGGATTTCTAATGCTTCTTAAAACGCGATATCGCATCTCATTTCTATGTTTCATGGTAAGATAAAATATGATTTGCGAGGTGTCATGTATTCCTCGTCTACACTTCAAATGAATGTAAATGCGACACTTCCTTGCTAGGAAATAGCGTCTGCAGATGTCTACGTATCGTAGCAATATAGTTCTAATGCTTTTTAAAACGCGATATCGCAACTCATTTCTATGTTTCATGGTAAGATATCATATGACTTGCGAAGTGTTATGTCTTCCTCGCCTACACTTCAAATGAATGTGAATGCGACACTTCCTCGCTAGGAAATAGCGTTTGCAGATGTCTACGTATCGTAGCAATAGATTTCTAATGCTTCTTAAAACGCGATATCGCATCTCATTTCTATGCTTCATGGTAAGATATAATATGATTTGCGAAGTATCATGTATTCCTCGTCTACGATTCAAATGAATGTAAATGAGACACTTCCTTGCAAGGAAATAGCGTCTGCAGATGTCTAGGTATCGTAGCAATAGAGTTCTAATGCTTCTTAAAACGCGATATCGCATCTCATTTCTATGTTTCATGATAAGATATAATATGATTTGCGAAGTGTTATACATTCCTCGTCTACGATTCAAATGAATGTAAATGCGACACTTCCTTGCAAGGAAATAGCGTTTGCAGATGTCTACGTATCGTAGCAATAAAGTTCTTATGATTCTTAAAACGCGATATCGCATCCCATTTCTATGTTTCATGGTAAGATAAAGTATGATTTGCGAAGTGTCATATATTCCTCGTCTACACTTCAAATGAATGTAAAGGCGACACTTCCTTGCTAGGAAATAGCGTCTGCAGATGTCTACGTATCGTAGCAATAGAGTTCTAATGCTTTTTAAAACGCGATATCGCAACTCATTTCTATGTTTCATGGTAAGATATAATATGACTTGCGAAGTGTTATGTCTTCCTCGTCTACACTTCAAATGAATGTGAATGCGACACTTCCCCGCTAGGAAATAGCGTTTGCAGGTGTCTACGTATCGTAGCAATAGAGTTCTAATGCTTTTTAAAACGCGATATCGCAACTCATTTCTATGTTTCATGGTAAGATATAATATGACTTGCGAAGTGTTATGTCTTCCTCGTCTACACTTCAAATGAATGTGAATGCGACACTTCCTCGCTAGGAAATAGCGTTTGCAGGTGTCTACGTATCGTAGCAATAGATTTCTAATGCTTCTTAGAACGCGATATCGCATCTCATTTCTATGTTTCATGGTAAGATATAATATGATTTGCGAAGTGTTATGCATTCCTCGTCTACGATTCAAATGAATGTAAATGCGACACTTCCTTGCAAGGAAATAGCGTTTGCAGATGTCTACGTATCGTAGCAATAGATTTCTAATGCTTCTTAAAACGCGATATCGCATCTCATTTCTATGCTTCATGGTAAGATATAATATGATTTGCGAAGTATCATGTATTCCTCGTCTACGATTCAAATGAATGTAAATGCGGAACTTCCTTGCAAGGAAATAGCGTCAGCAGATGTCTAGGTATCGTAGCAATAGAGTTCTAATGCTTCTTAAAACGCGATATCGCATCTCATTTCTATGTTTCATGATAAGGTATAATATGATTTGCGAAGTGTTATACATTCCTCGTCTACGATTCAAATGAATGTAAATGCGACACATCCTTGCAAGGAAATAGCGTTTGCAGATGTCTACGTATCGTAGCAATAAAGTTCTTATGATTCTTAAAACGCAATATCGCATCCCATTTCTATGTTTCATGTTAAGATAGAATATGATTTGCGAAGTGTCATATATTCCTCGTCTACACTTCAAATGAATGTAAATGCGACACTTCCTTGCTAGGAAATAGCGTCTGCAGATGTCTACGTATCGTAGCAATAGAGTTCTAATGCTTCTTAAAACGCGATATCGCATCTCATTTCTATGTTTCATGATAAGATATAATATGATTTGCGAAGTGTTATACATTCCTCGTCTACGATTCAAATGAATGTAAATGCGACACTTCTTTGCAAGGAAATAGCGTTTGCAGATGTCTACGTATCGTAGGAATAAAGTTCTTATGATTCTTAAAACGCGATATCGCATCCCATTTCTATGTTTCATGGTAAGATAAAATATGATTTGCGATGTGTCATATATTCCTCGTCTACACTTCAAATGAATGTAAATGCGACACTTCCTTGCAAGGAAATAGCGTTTGCAGATGTCTACGTATCGTAGCAATAGAGTTCTAATGCTTCTTAAAACGCGATATCGCATCTCATTTCTATTTTTCATGGTAAGATATAATATGATTTGCGAAGTGTTATGTATTCCTCGTCTACACTTCAAATGAATGTAAATGCGACACTTCCTTGCAAGGAAATAGCGTTTGCAGATGTCTACGTATCGTAGCAATAGATTTCTAATGCTTCTTAAAACGCGATATCGCATCTCATTTCTATGTTTCATGGTAGGATATAATATGATATGCGAAGTATCATGTATTCCTCGTCTACGATTCAAATGAATGTAAATGCGACACTTCCTTGCAAGGAAATAGCGTTTGCAGATGTCTACGTATCGTAGCAATAGTGTTCTTATGATTCTTAAAACGCGATATCGCATCTCATTTCTATGTTTCATGGTAAGATAAAATAGGATTTGCGAAGTGTCATGTATTCCTCGTCTACGCTTTAAATGAATGTAAATGCGACACTTGCTTGCAAGGAAATAGCGTTTGCATATGTCTACGTATCGTAGCAATAGAGTTCTAATGCTTTTTAAAACGCGATATCGCATCTCATTTCTATGTTTCATGGTAAGATAAAATATGATTGGCGAAGTGTCATGTATTCCTCGTCTACGCTTCAAATGAATGTAAATGCGACACTTCCTTGCTAGGAAATAGCGTCTGCAGATGTCTACGTATCGTAGCAATATAGTTCTAATGCTTTTTAAAACGCGATATCGCAACTCATTTCTATGTTTCATGGTAAGATATCATATGACTTGCGAAGTGTTATGTCTTCCTCGCCAACACTTCAAATGAATGTGAATGCTACACTTCCTCGCTAGGAAATAGCGTCTGCAGATGTCTACGTATCGTAGCAATAGAGTTCTAATGCTTTTTAAAACGCGATATCGCAACTCATTTCTATGTTTCATGGTAAGATATAATGTGACTTGCGAAGTGTTATGTCTTCCTCGTCTACACTTCAAATGAATGTGAATGCGACACTTCCTCGCTAGGAAATAGCGTTTGCAGATGTCTACGTATCGTAGCAATAGATTTCTAATGCTTCTTAAAACGCGATATCGCATCTCATTTCTATGTTTCATGGTAAGATATAATATGATTTGCGAAGTATCATGTATTCCTCGTCTACGATTCCATTGAATGTAAATGCGGCACTTCCTTGCAAGGAAATAGCGTCTGCAGATGTCTAGGTATCGTAGCAATAGAATTCTAATGCTTCTTAAAACGCGATATCGCATCTCATTTCTATGTTTCATGGTAAGATATAATATGATTTGCGAACTATCATGTATTCCTCGTCTACGATTCAAATGAATGTAAATGCGACACTTCCTTGCAAGGAAATAGCGTTTGCAGATGTCTACGTATCGTAGCAATAGTGTTCTTATGACTCTTAAAACGCGATATCGCATCTCATTTCTATGTTTCATGGTAAGATAAAATATGATTTGCGAAGTGTCATGTACTCCTCGCCTACACTTCAAATGAATGTAAATGCGACACTTCCTTGCTAGGAAATAGCATCTGCAGATGTCTACGTATCGTAGCAATAGAGTTCTAATGCTTTTTAAAACGCGATATCGCATCTCATTTCTATGTTTCATGGTAAGATATAATATGATTTGCGAAGTGTTATGCATTCCTCGTCTACGATTCAAATGAATGTAAATGCGACACTTCCTTGCAAGGAAATAGCGTTTGCAGATGTCTACGTATCGTAGCAATAGAGTTCTTATGATTCTTAAAACGCGATATCGCATCTCATTTCTATGTTTCATGGTAAGATAAAATATGATTTGCGAAATGTCATGTATTCGTCGTCTACACTTCGAATGAATGTAAATGCGACACATCCTTGCTAGGAAATAGCGTCTGCAGATGTCTACGTATCGTAGCAATAGAGTTCTAATGCTTTTTAAAACGCGATATCGCAACTCATTTCTATGTTTCATGGTAAGATATAATATGACTTGCGAAGTGTTATGTCTTCCCCGTCTACACTTCAAATAAATGTGAATGCGACACTTCCTCGCTAGGAAATAGCGTTTGCAGGTGTCTACGTATCGTAGCAATAGATTCCTAATGCTTCTTAAAACGCGATATCGCATCTCATTTCTATGTTTCATGGTAAGATATAATATGATTTGCGAAGTATCATGTATTCCTCGTCTACGATTCAAATGAATGTAAATGCGGCACTTCCTTGCTAGGAAATAGCGTCTGCAGATGTCTAGGTATCGTAGCAATAGAGTTCTAATGCTTCTTAAAACGCGATATCGCATCTCATTTCTATGTTTCATGATAAGATATAATATGATTTGCGAAGTGTTATACATTCCTCGTCTACGATTCAAATGAATGTAAATGCGACACATCCTTGCAAGGAAATAGCGTTTGCAGATGTCTACGTATCGTAGCAATAAAGTTCTTATGATTCTTAAAACGCAATATCGCATCCCATTTCTATGTTTCATGGTAAGATAAAATATGATTTGCGAAGTGTCATATATTCCTCGTCTACACTTCAAATGAATGTAAATGCGACACTTCCTTGCTAGGAAATAGCGTCTGCAGATGTCTACGTATCGTAGCAATAGAGTTCTACTGCTTCTTAGAACGCGATATCGCATCTCATTTCTATTTTTCATGGTAAGATATAATATGATTTGCGAAGTGTTATGTATTCCTCGTCTACACTTCAAATGAATGTAAATGCGACACTTCCTTGCAAGGAAATAGCGTTTGCAGATGTCTATGTATCGTAGCAATAGATTTCTAATGCTTCTTAAAACGCGATAACGCATCTCATTTCTATGTTTCATGGTAAGGTATAATATGATTTGCGAAGTGTTATGTATTCCTCGTCTACACTTCAAATGAATGTAAATGCGACACTTCCTTGCAAGGAAATAGCGTTTGCAGATGTCTACGTATCATAGCAATAGATTTCTAATGCTTCTTAGAACGCGATATCGCATCTCATTTCTATGCTTCATGGTAAGATATAATATGATTTGCGAAGTATCATGTATTCCTCGTCTACGATTCAAATGAATGTAAATGCGGCACTTCCTTGCAAGGAAATAGCGTCAGCAGATGTCTAGGTATCGTAGCAATAGAGTTCTAATGCTTCTTAAAACGCGATATCGCATCTCATTTCTATGTTTCATGATAAGATATAATATGATTTGCGAAGTGTTATACATTCCTCGTCTACGATTCAAATGAATGTAAATGCGACACATCCTTGCAAGGAAATAGCGTTTGCAGATGTCTACGTATCGTAGCAATAAAGTTCTTATGATTCTTAAAACGCAATATCGCATGCCATTTCTATGTTTCATGTTAAGATAGAATATGATTTGCGAAGTGTCATATATTCCTCGTCTACACTTCAAATGAATGTAAATGCGACACTTCCTTGCTAGGAAATAGCGTCTGCAGATGTCTACGTATCGTAGCAATAGAGTCCTAATGCTTTTTAAAACGCGATATCGCATCACATTTCTATGTTTCATGGTAAGATATAATATGATTTGCGAAGTGTTATGCATTCATCGTCTACGATTCAAATGAATGTAAATGCGACACTTCCTTGCAAGGAAATAGCGTTTGCAGATGTCCACGTATCGTAGCAATAGTGTCCTTATGATTCTTAAAACGCGATATCGCATCTCATTTCTATGTTTCATGGTAAGATAAAATATGATTTGCGAAGTGTCATGTACTCCTCGTCTACACTTCAAGTGAATGTAAATGCGACACTTCCTTGCCAGGAAATAGCGTCTGCAGATGTCTACGTATCGTAGCAATAGAGTTCTAATGCTTTTTAAAACGCGATATCGCATCTCATTTCTATGTTTCATGGTAAGATATAATATGATTTGCGAAGTGTTATGCATTCCTCGTCTACGATTCAAATGAATGTAAATGCGACACTTCCTTGCAAGGAAATAGCGTTTGCAGATGTCTACGTATCGTAGCAATAGAGTTCTTATGATTCTTAAAACGCGATATCGCATCTCATTTCTATGTTTCATGGTAAGATAAAATATGATTTGCGAAATGTCATGTATTCATCGTCTACACTTCAAATGAATGTAAATGCGACACTTCCTTGCTAGGAAATAGCGTCTGCAGATGTCTACGTATCGTAGCGATAGAGTTCTAATGCTTTTTAAAACGCGATATCGCAACTCATTTCTATGTTTCATGGTAAGATATAATATGACTTGCGAAGTGTTATGTCTTCCTCGTCTACACTTCAAATGAATGTGAATGCGACACTTCCCCGCTAGGAAATAGCGTTTGCAGGTGTCTACGTATCGTAGCAATAGATTTCTAATGCTTCTTAAAACGCGATATCGCATCTCATCTCTATGTTTCATGGTAAGATATAATATGCTTTGCGAAGTATCATGTATTCCTCGTCTACGATTCAAATGAATGTAAATGCGACACTTCCTTGCAAGGAAATAGCGTCTGCAGATGTCTAGGTATCGTAGCAATAGAGTTCTAATGCTTCTTAAAACGCGATATCGCATCTCATTTCTATGTTTCATGATAAGATATAATATGATTTGCGAAGTGTTATACATTCCTCGTCTACGATTCAAATGAATGTAAATGCGACACTTCCTTGCAAGGAAATAGCGTTTGCAGATGTCTACGTATCGTAGCAATAAAGTTCTTATGATTCTTAAAACGCGATATCGCATCCCATTTCTATGTTTCATGGTAAGATAAAATATGATTTGCGAAGTGTCATATATTCCTCGTCTACACTTCAAATGAATGTAAATGCGACACTTCCTTGCTAGGAAATAGCGTCTGCAGATGTCTACGTATCGTAGCAGTAGAGTTCCAATGCTTTTTAAAACGCGATATCGCATCTCATTTCTATGTTTCATGGTAAGATATAATATGATTTGCGAAGTGTTATGCATTCCTCGTCTACGATTCAAATGAATGTAAATGCGACACTTCCTTGCAAGGAAATAGCGTTTGCAGATGTCTACGTATCGTAGCAATAGTGTTCTTATGATTCTTAAAACGCGATATCGCATCTCATTTCTATGTTTCATGGCAAGATAAAATATGATTTGCGAAGTGTCATGTACTCCTGGTCTACACTTCAAATGAATGTAAATGCGACACTTCCTTGCTAGGAAATAGCGTCTGCAGATGTCTACGTATCGTAGCAATAGAGTTCTAATGATTTTTAAAACGCGATATCGCATCTCATTTCTATGTTTCATGGTAAGGTATAATATGATTTGCGAAGTGTTATGTATTCCTCGTCTACACTTCAAATGAATGAAAATGCGACACTTCCTTGCAAGGAAATAGCGTTTGCAGATGTCTACGTATCGTAGCAATGGATTTCTGATGCTTCTTAAAACGCGATATCGCATCTCATTTCTATGTTTCATGGTAAGATAAAATATGATTTGCGAAGTGTCATGTATTCCTCGTCTACACTTCAAATGAATGTAAATGCGACACTTCCTTGCTAGGAAATAGCGTCTGCAGATGTCTACGTATCGTAGCAATATAGTTCTAATGCTTTTTAAAACGCGATATCGCAACTCATTTCTATGTTTCATGGTAAGATATCATATGACTTGCGAAGTGTTATGTCTTCCTCGCCTACACTTCAAATGAATGTGAATGCTACACTTCCTCGCTAGGAAATAGCGTTTGCAGATGTCTACGTATCGTAGCAATAAAGTTCTTATGATTCTTAAAACGCGATATCGCATCCCATTTCTATGTTTCATGGTAAGATAAAATATGATTTGCGAAGTGTCATATATTCCTCGTCTACACTTCAAATGAATGTAAATGCGACACTTCCTTGCTAGGAAATAGCGTCTGCAGATGTCTACGTATCGTAGCAGTAGAGTTCTAATGCTTTTTAAAACGCGATATCGCATCTCATTTCTATGTTTCATGGTAAGATATAATATGATTTGCGAAGTGTTATGCATTCCTCGTCTACGATTCAAATGAATGTAAATGCGACACTTCCTTGCAAGGAAATAGCGTTTGCAGATGTCTACGTATCGTAGCAATAGTGTTCTTATGATTCTTAAAACGCGATATCGCATCTCATTTCTATGTTTCATGGCAAGATAAAATATGATTTGCGAAGTGTCATGTACTCCTGGTCTACACTTCAAATGAATGTAAATGCGACACTTCCTTGCTAGGAAATAGCGTCTGCAGATGTCTACGTATCGTAGCAATAGAGTTCTAATGATTTTTAAAACGCGATATCGCATCTCATTTCTATGTTTCATGATAAGGTATAATATGATTTGCGAAGTGTTATGTATTCCTCGTCTACACTTCAAATGAATGAAAATGCGACACTTCCTTGCAAGGAAATAGCGTTTGCAGATGTCTACGTATCGTAGCAATGGATTTCTGATGCTTCTTAAAACGCGATATCGCATCTCATTTCTATGTTTCATGGTAAGATAAAATATGATTTGCGAAGTGTCATGTATTCCTCGTCTACACTTCAAATGAATGTAAATGCGACACTTCCTTGCTAGGAAATAGCGTCTGCAGATGTCTACGTATCGTAGCAATATAGTTCTAATGCTTTTTAAAACGCGATATCGCAACTCATTTCTATGTTTCATGGTAAGATATCATATGACTTGCGAAGTGTTATGTCTTCCTCGCCTACACTTCAAATGAATGTGAATGCTACACTTCCTCGCTAGGAAATAGCGTTTGCAGATGTCTACGTATCGTAGCAATAAAGTTCTTATGATTCTTAAAACGCGATATCGCATCCCATTTCTATGTTTCATGGTAAGATAAAATATGATTTGCGAAGTGTCATATATTCCTCGTCTACACTTCAAATGAATGTAAATGCGACACTTCCTTGCTAGGAAATAGCGTCTGCAGATGTCTACGTATCGTAGCAGTAGAGTTCTAATGCTTTTTAAAACGCGATATCGCATCTCATTTCTATGTTTCATGGTAAGATATAATATGATTTGCGAAGTGTTATGCATTCATCGTCTACGATTCAAATGAATGTAAATGCGACACTTCCTTGCAAGGAAATAGCGTTTGCAGGTGTCTACGTATCGTAGCAAAAGATTTCTAATGCTTCTTAAAACGCGATATCGCATCTCATTTCTATGTTTCATGGTAAGATATAATATGATTTGCGAAGTGTCATGTACTCCTCGTCTACACTTCAAGTGAATGTAAATGCGACACTTCCTTGCCAGGAAATAGCGTCTGCAGATGTCTACGTATCGTAGCAATAGAGTTCTAATGCTTTTTAAAACGCGATATCGCATCTCATTTCTATGTTTCATGGTAAGATATAATATGCTTTGCGAAGTGTTATACATTCCTCGTCTACGATTCAAATGAATGTAAATGCGACACTTCCTTGCAAGGAAATAGCGTTTGCAGATGTCTACGTATCGTAGCAATAAAGTTCTTATGATTCTTAAAACGCGATATCGCATCCCATTTCTATGCTTCGTGGTAAGATAAAATATGATTTGCGAAGTGTCATATATTCCTCGTCTACACTTCAAATGAATGTAAATGCGACACTTCCTTGCTAGGAAATAGCGTCTGCAGATGTCTACGTATCGTAGCAGTAGAGTTCTAATGCTTTTTAAAACGCGATATCGCATCTCATTTCTATGTTTCATGGTAAGATATAATATGATTTGCGAAGTGTTATGCATTCCTCGTCTACGATTCAAATGAATGTAAATGCGACACTTCCTTGCAAGGAAATAGCGTTTGCAGATGTCTACGTATCGTAGCAATGGATTTCTAATGCTTCTTAAAACGCGATATCGCATCTCATTTCTATGTTTCATGGCAAGATAAAATATGATTTGCGAAGTGTCATGTACTCCTGGTCTACACTTCAAATGAATGTAAATGCGACACTTCCTTGCTAGGAAATAGCGTCTGCAGATGTCTACGTATCGTAGCAATAGAGTTCTAATGATTTTTAAAACGCGATATCGCATCTCATTTCTATGTTTCATGGTAAGGTATAATATGATTTGCGAAGTGTTATGTATTCCTCGTCTACACTTCAAATGAATGAAAATGCGACACTTCCTTGCAAGGAAATAGCGTTTGCAGATGTCTACGTATCGTAGCAATGGATTTCTAATGCTTCTTAAAACGCGATATCGCATCTCATTTCTATGTTTCATGGTAAGATAAAATATGATTTGCGAGGTGTCATGTATTCCTCGTCTACACTTCAAATGAATGTAAATGCGACACTTCCTTGCTAGGAAATAGCGTCTGCAGATGTCTACGTATCGTAGCAATATAGTTCTAATGCTTTTTAAAACGCGATATCGCAACTCATTTCTATGTTTCATGGTAAGATATCATATGACTTGCGAAGTGTTATGTCTTCCTCGCCTACACTTCAAATGAATGTGAATGCGACACTTCCTCGCTAGGAAATAGCGTTTGCAGATGTCTACGTATCGTAGCAATAGATTTCTAATGCTTCTTAAAACGCGATATCGCATCTCATTTCTATGCTTCATGGTAAGATATAATATGATTTGCGAAGTATCATGTATTCCTCGTCTACGATTCAAATGAATGTAAATGAGACACTTCCTTGCAAGGAAATAGCGTCTGCAGATGTCTAGGTATCGTAGCAATAGAGTTCTAATGCTTCTTAAAACGCGATATCGCATCTCATTTCTATGTTTCATGATAAGATATAATATGATTTGCGAAGTGTTATACATTCCTCGTCTACGATTCAAATGAATGTAAATGCGACACTTCCTTGCAAGGAAATAGCGTTTGCAGATGTCTACGTATCGTAGCAATAAAGTTCTTATGATTCTTAAAACGCGATATCGCATCCCATTTCTATGTTTCATGGTAAGATAAAATATGATTTGCGAAGTGTCATATATTCCTCGTCTACACTTCAAATGAATGTAAAGGCGACACTTCCTTGCTAGGAAATAGCGTCTGCAGATGTCTACGTATCGTAGCAATAGAGTTCTAATGCTTTTTAAAACGCGATATCGCAACTCATTTCTATGTTTCATGGTAAGATATAATATGACTTGCGAAGTGTTATGTCTTCCTCGTCTACACTTCAAATGAATGTGAATGCGACACTTCCCCGCTAGGAAATAGCGTTTGCAGGTGTCTACGTATCGTAGCAATAGAGTTCTAATGCTTTTTAAAACGCGATATCGCAACTCATTTCTATGTTTCATGGTAAGATATAATATGACTTGCGAAGTGTTATGTCTTCCTCGTCTACACTTCAAATGAATGTGAATGCGACACTTCCTCGCTAGGAAATAGCGTTTGCAGGTGTCTACGTATCGTAGCAATAGATTTCTAATGCTTCTTAGAACGCGATATCGCATCTCATTTCTATGTTTCATGGTGAGATATAATATGATTTGCGAAGTATCATGTATTCCTCGTCTACGATTCAAATGAATGTAAGTGCGACACTTCCTTGCAAGGAAATAGCGTTTGCAGATGTCTGCGCATCGTAGCAATGGATTTCTGATGCTTCTTAAAACGCGATATCGCATCTCATTTCTATGTTTCATGGTAAGATAAAATATGATTTGCGAAATGTCATGTATTCCTCGTCTACACTTCAAATGAATGTAAATGCGACACTTCCTTGCTAGGAAATAGCGTCTGCAGATGTCTACGTATCGTAGCAATAGAGTTCTAATGCTTTTTAAAACGCGATATCGCAACTCATTTCTATGTTTCATGGTAAGATATAATATGACTTGCGAAGTGTTATGTCTTCCTCGTCTACACTTCAAATGAATGTGAATGCGACACTTCCCCGCTAGGAAATAGCGTTTGCAGGTGTCTACGTATCGTAGCAATAGATTTCTAATGCTTCTTAAAACGCGATATCGCATCTCATTTCTATGTTTCATGGTAAGATATAATATGATTTGCGAAGTATCATGTATTCCTCGTCTACGATTCAAATGAATGTAAATGCGACACTTCCTTGCAAGGAAATAGCGTCTGCAGATGTCTAGGTATCGTAGCAATAGAGTTCTAATGCTTCTTAAAACGCGATATCGCATCTCATTTCTATGTTTCATGATAAGATATAATATGATTTGCGAAGTGTTATACATTCCTCGTCTACGATTCAAATGAATGTAAACGCGACACTTCCTTGCAAGGAAATAGCGTTTGCAGATGTCTACGTATCGTAGCAATAGAGTTCTAATGCTTCTTAGAACGCGATATCGCATCTCATTTCTATTTTTCATGGTAAGATATAATATGATTTGCGAAGTGTTATGTATTCCTCGTCTACACTTCAAATGAATGTAAATGCGACACTTCATTGCAAGGAAATAGCGTTTGCAGATGTCTATGTATCGTAGCAATAGATTTCTAATGCTTTTTAAAACGCGATATCGCATCTCATTTCTATGTTTCATGGTAAGATATAATATGATTTGCGAAGTGTTACGCATTCCTCGTCTACGATTCAAATGAATGTAAATGCGACACTTCCTTGCAAGGAAATAGCGTTTGCAGATGTCTACGTATCGTAGCAATAGAGTTCTTATGATTCTTAAAACGCGATATCGCATCTCATTTCTATGTTTCATGGTAAGATAAAATATGATTTGCGAAATGTCATGTATTCATCGTCTACACTTCAAATGAATGTAAATGCGACACTTCCTTGCTAGGAAATAGCGTCTGCAGATGTCTACGTATCGTAGCGATAGAGTTCTAATGCTTTTTAAAACGCGATATCGCAACTCATTTCTATGTTTCATGGTAAGATATAATATGACTTGCGAAGTGTTATGTCTTCCTCGTCTACACTTCAAATGAATGTGAATGCGACACTTCCCCGCTAGGAAATAGCGTTTGCAGGTGTCTACGTATCGTAGCAATAGATTTCTAATGCTTCTTAAAACGCGATATCGCATCTCATCTCTATGTTTCATGGTAAGATATAATATGCTTTGCGAAGTATCATGTATTCCTCGTCTACGATTCAAATGAATGTAAATGCGACACTTCCTTGCAAGGAAATAGCGTCTGCAGATGTCTAGGTATCGTAGCAATAGAGTTCTAATGCTTCTTAAAACGCGATATCGCATCTCATTTCTATGTTTCATGATAAGATATAATATGATTTGCGAAGTGTTATACATTCCTCGTCTACGATTCAAATGAATGTAAATGCGACACTTCCTTGCAAGGAAATAGCGTTTGCAGATGTCTACGTATCGTAGCAATAAAGTTCTTATGATTCTTAAAACGCGATATCGCATCCCATTTCTATGTTTCATGGTAAGATAAAATATGATTTGCGAAGTGTCATATATTCCTCGTCTACACTTCAAATGAATGTAAATGCGACACTTCCTTGCTAGGAAATAGCGTCTGCAGATGTCTACGTATCGTAGCAGTAGAGTTCTAATGCTTTTTAAAACGCGATATCGCATCTCATTTCTATGTTTCATGGTAAGATATAATATGATTTGCGAAGTGTTATGCATTCCTCGTCTACGATTCAAATGAATGTAAATGCGACACTTCCTTGCAAGGAAATAGCGTTTGCAGATGTCTACGTATCGTAGCAATAGTGTTCTTATGATTCTTAAAACGCGATATCGCATCTCATTTCTATGTTTCATGGCAAGATAAAATATGATTTGCGAAGTGTCATGTACTCCTGGTCTACACTTCAAATGAATGTAAATGCGACACTTCCTTGCTAGGAAATAGCGTCTGCAGATGTCTACGTATCGTAGCAATAGAGTTCTAATGATTTTTAAAACGCGATATCGCATCTCATTTCTATGTTTCATGGTAAGGTATAATATGATTTGCGAAGTGTTATGTATTCCTCGTCTACACTTCAAATGAATGAAAATGCGACACTTCCTTGCAAGGAAATAGCGTTTGCAGATGTCTACGTATCGTAGCAATGGATTTCTGATGCTTCTTAAAACGCGATATCGCATCTCATTTCTATGTTTCATGGTAAGATAAAATATGATTTGCGAAGTGTCATGTATTCCTCGTCTACACTTCAAATGAATGTAAATGCGACACTTCCTTGCTAGGAAATAGCGTCTGCAGATGTCTACGTATCGTAGCAATATAGTTCTAATGCTTTTTAAAACGCGATATCGCAACTCATTTCTATGTTTCATGGTAAGATATCATATGACTTGCGAAGTGTTATGTCTTCCTCGCCAACACTTCAAATGAATGTGAATGCTACACTTCCTCGCTAGGAAATAGCGTTTGCAGATGTCTACGTATCGTAGCAATAAAGTTCTTATGATTCTTAAAACGCGATATCGCATCCCATTTCTATGTTTCATGGTAAGATAAAATATGATTTGCGAAGTGTCATATATTCCTCGTCTACACTTCAAATGAATGTAAATGCGACACTTCCTTGCTAGGAAATAGCGTCTGCAGATGTCTACGTATCGTAGCAGTAGAGATCTAATGCTTTTTAAAACGCGATATCGCATCTCATTTCTATGTTTCATGGTAAGATATAATATGATTTGCGAAGTGTTATGCATTCATCGTCTACGATTCAAATGAATGTAAATGCGACACTTCCTTGCAAGGAAATAGCGTTTGCAGGTGTCTACGTATCGTAGCAAGAGATTTCTAATGCTTTTTAAAACGCGATATCGCATCTCATTTCTATGTTTCATGGTAAGATATAATATGATTTGCGAAGTGTTATGCATTCCTCGTCTACGATTCAAATGAATGTAAATGCGACACTTCCTTGCAAGGAAATAGCGTTTGCAGATGTCTACGTATCGTAGCAATAGTGTTCTTATGATTCTTAAAACGCGATATCGCATCTCATTTCTATGTTTCATGGCAAGATAAAATATGATTTGCGAAGTGTCATGTACTCCTGGTCTACACTTCAAATGAATGTAAATGCGACACTTCCTTGCTAGGAAATAGCGTCTGCAGATGTCTACGTATCGTAGCAATAGAGTTCTAATGATTTTTAAAACGCGATATCGCATCTCATTTCTATGTTTCATGGTAAGGTATAATATGATTTGCGAAGTGTTATGTATTCCTCGTCTACACTTCAAATGAATGAAAATGCGACACTTCCTTGCAAGGAAATAGCGTTTGCAGATGTCTACGTATCGTAGCAATGGATTTCTAATGCTTCTTAAAACGCGATATCGCATCTCATTTCTATGTTTCATGGTAAGATAAAATATGATTTGCGAAGTGTCATGTATTCCTCGTCTACACTTCAAATGAATGTAAATGCGACACTTCCTTGCTAGGAAATAGCGTCTGCAGATGTCTACGTATCGTAGCAATATAGTTCTAATGCTTTTTAAAACGCGATATCGCAACTCATTTCTATGTTTCATGGTAAGATATCATATGACTTGCGAAGTGTTATGTCTTCCTCGCCTACACTTCAAATGAATGTGAATGCGACACTTCCTCGCTAGGAAATAGCGTTTGCAGATGTCTACGTATCGTAGCAATAGATTTCTAATGCTTCTTAAAACGCGATATCGCATCTCATTTCTATGCTTCATGGTAAGATATAATATGATTTGCGAAGTATCATGTATTCCTCGTCTACACTTCAAATGAATGAAAATGCGACACTTCCTTGCAAGGAAATAGCGTTTGCAGATGTCTACGTATCGTAGCAATGGATTTCTAATGCTTCTTAAAACGCGATATCGCATCTCATTTCTATGTTTCATGGTAAGATAAAATATGATTTGCGAAGTGTCATGTATTCCTCGTCTACACTTCAAATGAATGTAAATGCGACACTTCCTTGCTAGGAAATAGCGTCTGCAGATGTCTACGTATCGTAGCAATATAGTTCTAATGCTTTTTAAAACGCGATATCGCAACTCATTTCTATGTTTCATGGTAAGATATCATATGACTTGCGAAGTGTTATGTCTTCCTCGCCTACACTTCAAATGAATGTGAATGCGACACTTCCTCGCTAGGAAATAGCGTTTGCAGATGTCTACGTATCGTAGCAATAGATTTCTAATGCTTCTTAAAACGCGATATCGCATCTCATTTCTATGCTTCATGGTAAGATATAATATGATTTGCGAAGTATCATGTATTCCTCGTCTACGATTCAAATGAATGTAAATGAGACACTTCCTTGCAAGGAAATAGCGTCTGCAGATGTCTAGGTATCGTAGCAATAGAGTTCTAATGCTTCTTAAAACGCGATATCGCATCTCATTTCTATGTTTCATGATAAGATATAATATGATTTGCGAAGTGTTATACATTCCTCGTCTACGATTCAAATGAATGTAAATGCGACACTTCCTTGCAAGGAAATAGCGTTTGCAGATGTCTACGTATCGTAGCAATAAAGTTCTTATGATTCTTAAAACGCGATATCGCATCCCATTTCTATGTTTCATGGTAAGATAAAATATGATTTGCGAAGTGTCATATATTCCTCGTCTACACTTCAAATGAATGTAAAGGCGACACTTCCTTGCTAGGAAATAGCGTCTGCAGATGTCTACGTATCGTAGCAATAGAGTTCTAATGCTTTTTAAAACGCGATATCGCAACTCATTTCTATGTTTCATGGTAAGATATAATATGACTTGCGAAGTGTTATGTCTTCCTCGTCTACACTTCAAATGAATGTGAATGCGACACTTCCCCGCTAGGAAATAGCGTTTGCAGGTGTCTACGTATCGTAGCAATAGAGTTCTAATGCTTTTTAAAACGCGATATCGCAACTCATTTCTATGTTTCATGGTAAGATATAATATGACTTGCGAAGTGTTATGTCTTCCTCGTCTACACTTCAAATGAATGTGAATGCGACACTTCCTCGCTAGGAAATAGCGTTTGCAGGTGTCTACGTATCGTAGCAATAGATTTCTAATGCTTCTTAGAACGCGATATCGCATCTCATTTCTATGTTTCATGGTGAGATATAATATGATTTGCGAAGTATCATGTATTCCTCATCTACGATTCAAATGAATGTAAGTGCGACACTTCCTTGCAAGGAAATAGCGTTTGCAGATGTCTACGCATCGTAGCAATGGATTTCTGATGCTTCTTAAAACGCGATATCGCATCTCATTTCTATGTTTCATGGTAAGATAAAATATGATTTGCGAAATGTCATGTATTCCTCGTCTACACTTCAAATGAATGTAAATGCGACACTTCCTTGCTAGGAAATAGCGTCTGCAGATGTCTACGTATCGTAGCAATAGAGTTCTAATGTTTTTTAAAACGCGATATCGCAACTCATTTCTATGTTTCATGGTAAGATATAATATGACTTGCGAAGTGTTATGTCTTCCTCGTCTACACTTCAAATGAATGTGAATGCGACACTTCCCCGCTAGGAAATAGCGTTTGCAGGTGTCTACGTATCGTAGCAATAGATTTCTAATGCTTCTTAAAACGCGATATCGCATCTCATTTCTATGTTTCATGGTAAGATATAATATGATTTGCGAAGTATCATGTATTCCTCGTCTACGATTCAAATGAATGTAAATGCGACACTTCCTTGCAAGGAAATAGCGTCTGCAGATGTCTAGGTATCGTAGCAATAGAGTTCTAATGCTTCTTAAAACGCGATATCGCATCTCATTTCTATGTTTCATGATAAGATATAATATGATTTGCGAAGTGTTATACATTCCTCGTCTACGATTCAAATGAATGTAAACGCGACACTTCCTTGCAAGGAAATAGCGTTTGCAGATGTCTACGTATCGTAGCAATAGAGTTCTAATGCTTTTTAAAACGCGATATCGCAACTCATTTCTATGTTTCATGGTAAGATATAATATGACTTGCGAAGTGTTATGTCTTCCTCGTCTACACTTCAAATGAATGTGAATGCGACACTTCCCCGCTAGGAAATAGCGTTTGCAGGTGTCTACGTATCGTAGCAATAGATTTCTAATGCTTCTTAAAACGCGATATCGCATCTCATTTCTATGTTTCATGGTAAGATATAATATGATTTGCGAAGTATCATGTATTCCTCGTCTACGATTCAAATGAATGTAAATGCGACACTTCCTTGCAAGGAAATAGCGTCTGCAGATGTCTAGGTATCGTAGCAATAGAGTTCTAATGCTTCTTAAAACGCGATATCGCATCTCATTTCTATGTTTCATGATAAGATATAATATGATTTGCGAAGTGTTATACATTCCTCGTCTACGATTCAAATGAATGTAAACGCGACACTTCCTTGCAAGGAAATAGCGTTTGCAGATGTCTACGTATCGTAGCAATAGAGTTCTAATGCTTCTTAGAACGCGATATCGCATCTCATTTCTATTTTTCATGGTAAGATATAATATGATTTGCGAAGTGTTATGTATTCCTCGTCTACACTTCAAATGAATGTAAATGCGACACTTCATTGCAAGGAAATAGCGTTTGCAGATGTCTATGTATCGTAGCAATAGATTTCTAATGCTTCTTAAAACGCGATATCGCATCTCATTTCTATGTTTCATGGTAAGATATAATATGATTTGCGAAGTGTCATGTATTCCTCTTCTGCACTTCAAATGAATGTAAATGCGACACTTCCCTGCTAGGAAATAGCATCTGCAGATGTCTACGTATCGTAGCAATAGAGTTCTAATGCTTTTTAAAACGCGATATCGCATCTCATTTCTATGTTTCATGGTAAGATATAATATGATTTGCGAAGTGTTACGCATTCCTCGTCTACGATTCTAATGAATGTAAATGCGACACTTCCTTGCTAGGATATAGCGTTTGCAGATGTCTATGTATCGTAGCAATAGATTTCTAATGCTTCTTAAAACGCGATATCGCATCTCATTTCTATGTTTCATGGTAAGGTATAATATGATTTGCGAAGTGTTATGTATTCCTCGTCTACACTTCAAATGAATGTAAATGCGACACTTCCTTGCAAGGAAATAGCGTTTGCAGATGTCTATGTATCGTAGCAATAGATTTCTAATGCTTCTTAAAACGCGATAACGCATCTCATTTCTATGTTTCATAGTAAGGTATAATATGATTTGCGAACTGTTATGTATTCCTCGTCTACACTTCAAAGGAATGTAAATGCGACACTTCCTTGCAAGGAAATAGCGTTTGCAGATGTCTACGTATCGTAGCAATAGAGTTCTTATGATTCTTAAAACGCGATATCGCATCTCATTTCTATGTTTCATGGTAAGGTATAATATGATTTGCGAAGTGTTATGTATTCCTCGTCTACACTTCAAATGAATGTAAATGCGACACTTCCTTGCAAGGAAATAGCGTTTGCAGATGTCTATGTATCGTAGCAATACATTTCTAATGCTTCTTAAAACGCGATAACGCATCTCATTTCTATGTTACATGGTAAGGTATAATATGATTTGCGAAGTGTTATGTATTCCTCGTCTACACTACAAAGGAATGTAAATGCGACACTTCCTTGCAAGGAAATAGCGTTTGCAGATGTCTACGTATCGTAGCAATAGAGTCCTTATGATTCTTAAAACGCGATATCGCATCTCATTTCTATGTTTCATGGTAAGATAAAATATGATTTGCGAAATGTCATGCATTCCTCGTCTACACTTCAAATGAATGTAAATGCGACACTTCCTTGCAAGGAAATAGCGTTTGCAGATGTCTATGTATCGCAGCAATAGATTTCTAATGCTTCTTAAAACGCGATAACGCATCTCATTTCTATGTTTCATGGTAAGGTATAATATGATTTGCGAAGTGTTATGTATTCCTCGTCTACACTTCAAATGAATGTAAATGCGACACTACCTTGCAAGGAAATAGCGTTTGCAGATGTCTACGTATCGTAGCAATGGATTTCTGATGCTTCTTAAAACGCGATATCGCATCTCATTTCTATGTTTCGTGGTAAGATAAAATATGATTTGCGAGATGTCATGTATTCCTCGTCTACACTTCAAATGAATGTAAATGCGACACTTCCTTGCTAGGAAATAGCGTCTGCAGATGTCTACGTATCGTAGCAATAGAGTTCTAATGCTTTTTAAAACGCGATACCGCAACTCATTTCTATGTTTCATGGTAAGATATAATTTGACTTGCGAAGTGTTATGTCTTCCTCGTCTACACTTCAAATGAATGTGAATGCGACACTTCCTCGCTAGGAAGTAGCGTTTGCAGATGTCTACGTATTGTAGCAATAGATTTCTAATGCTTCTTAAAACGCGATATCGCATCTCATTTCTATGTTTCATGGTAAGATATAATATGATTTGCGAAGTATCATGTATTCCTCGTCTACGACTCAAATGAATGTAAATGCGACACTTCCTTGCAAGGAAGTAGCGTCTGCAGATGTCTAGGTATCGTAGCAATAGAGTTCTAATGCTTCTTAAAACGCGATATCGCATCTCATTTCTATGTTTCATGATAAGATATAATATGACTTGCGAAGTGTTATGTCTTCCTCGTCTACACTTCAAATGAATGTGAATGCGACACTTCCTCGCTAGGAAATAGCGTTTGCAGATGTCTACGTATCGTAGCAATAGATTTCTAATGCTTCTTAATACGCTATATCGCATCTCATTTCTATGTTTCATGGTAAGATATAATATGATTTGCGAAGTATCATGCATTCCTCGTCTACGATTCAAATGAATGTAAATGCGACACTTCCTTGCAAGGAAATAGCGTTTGCAGATGTCTACGTATCGTAGCAATAGGGTTCTAATGCTTTTTAAAACGCGATATCGCATCTCATTTCTATGTTTCATGGTAAGATATAATATGAGTTGCGAAGTGTTATGCATTCCTCGTCTACGATTCAAACGAATGTAAATGCGACACTTCCTTGCAAGGAAATAGCGTTTGCAGATGTCTACGTATCGTAGCAATAGAGTTCTAATGCTTCTTAGAACGCGATATCGCATCTCATTTCTATTTTTCATGGTAAGATATAATATGATTTGCGAAGTGTTATGTATTCCTCGTCTACACTTCAAATGAATGTAAATGCGACACTTCCTTGCAAGGAAATAGCGTTTGCAGATGTCTACGTATCGTAGCAATAGAGTTCTAATGCTTCTTAGAACGCGATATCGCATCTCATTTCTATTTTTCATGGTAAGATATAATATGATTTGCGAAGTGTTATGTATTCCTCGTCTACACTTCAAATGAATGTGAATGCGACACTTCCTTGCTAGGATATAGCGTTTGCAGATGTCTATGTATCGTAGCAATGGATTTCTAATGCTTCTTAAAATGCGATATCGCATCTCATTTCTATGTTTCATGGTAAGGTATAATATGATTTGCGAAGTGTTATGTATTCCTCGTCTACACTTCAAATGAATGTAAATGCGACACTTCCTTGCAAGGAAATAGCGTTTGCAGATGTCTATGTATCGTAGCAATAGATTTCTAATGCTTCTTAAAACGCGATAACGCATCTCATTTCTATGTTTCATAGTAAGGTATAATATGATATGCGAAGTGTTATGTATTCCTCGTCTACACTTCAAAGGAATGTAAATGCGACACTTCCTTGCAAGGAAATAGCGTTTGCAGATGTCTACGTATCGTAGCAATAGAGTTCTTATGATTCTTAAAACGCGATATCGCATCTCATTTCTATGTTTCATGGTAAGATAAAATATGATTTGCGAAATGTCATGTATTCCTCGTCTACACTTCAAATGAATGTAAATGCGACACTTCCTTGCAAGGAAATAGCGTTTGCAGATGTCTACGTATCGTAGCAATAGAGTTCTAATGCTTTTTAAAACGCGATATCGCATCTCATTTCTATGTTTCATGGTAAGATATAATATGAGTTGCGAAGTGTTATGCATTCCTCGTCTACGATTCAAATGAATGTAAATGCGACACTTCCTTGCAAGGAAATAGCGTTTGCAGATGTCTACGTATCGTAGCAATAGAGTTCTAATGCTTCTTAGAACGCGATATCGCATCTCATTTCTATTTTTCATGGTAAGATATAATATGATTTGCGAAGTGTTATGTATTCCTCGTCTACACTTCAAATGAATGTAAATGCGACACTTCCTTGCAAGGAAATAGCGTTTGCAGATGTCTATGTATCGTAGCAATAGATTTCTAATGCTTCTTAAAACGCGATAACGCATCTCATTTCTATGTTTCATGGTAAGGTATAATATGATTTGCGAGGTATTATGTATTCCTCGTCTACACTTCAAATGAATGTAAATGCGACACTTCCTTGCAAGGAAATAGCGTTTGCAGATGTCTACGTATCGTAGCAATGGATTTCTGATGCTTCTTAAAACGCGATATCGCATCTCATTTCTATGTTTCATGGTAAGATATAATATGATTTGCGAAGTGTCATGTATTCCTCTTCTGCACTTCAAATGAATGTAAATGCGACACTTCCCTGCTAGGAAATAGCATCTGCAGATGTCTACGTATCGTAGCAATAGAGTTCTAATGCTTTTTAAAACGCGATATCGCATCTCATTTCTATGTTTCATGGTAAGATATAATATGATTTGCGAAGTGTTACGCATTCCTCGTCTACGATTCTAATGAATGTAAATGCGACACTTCCTTGCTAGGATATAGCGTTTGCAGATGTCTATGTATCGTAGCAATAGATTTCTAATGCTTCTTAAAACGCGATATCGCATCTCATTTCTATGTTTCATGGTAAGGTATAATATGATTTGCGAAGTGTTATGTATTCCTCGTCTACACTTCAAATGAATGTAAATGCGACACTTCCTTGCAAGGAAATAGCGTTTGCAGATGTCTATGTATCGTAGCAATAGATTTCTAATGCTTCTTAAAACGCGATAACGCATCTCATTTCTATGTTTCATAGTAAGGTATAATATGATTTGCGAAGTGTTATGTATTCCTCGTCTACACTTCAAAGGAATGTAAATGCGACACTTCCTTGCAAGGAAATAGCGTTTGCAGATGTCTACGTATCGTAGCAATAGAGTTCTTATGATTCTTAAAACGCGATATCGCATCTCATTTCTATGTTTCATGGTAAGATAAAAAATGATTTGCGAAATGTCATGTATTCCTCGTCTACACTTCAAATGAATGTAAATGCGACACTTCCTTGCAAGGAAATAGCGTTTGCAGATGTCTACGTATCGTAGCAATAGGGTTCTAATGCTTTTTAAAACGCGATATCGCATCTCATTTCTATGTTTCATGGTAAGATATAATATGAGTTGCGAAGTGTTATGCATTCCTCGTCTACGATTCAAATGAATGTAAATGCGACACTTCCTTGCAAGGAAATAGCGTTTGCAGATGTCTACGTATCGTAGCAATAGAGTTCTAATGCTTCTTAGAACGCGATATCGCATCTCATTTCTATTTTTCATGGTAAGATATAATATGATTTGCGAAGTGTTATGTATTCCTCGTCTACACTTCAAATGAATGTAAATGCGACACTTCCTTGCAAGGAAATAGCGTTTGCAGATGTCTATGTATCGTAGCAATAGATTTCTAATGCTTCTTAAAACGCTATAACGCATCTCATTTCTATGTTTCATGGTAAGGTATAATATGATTTGCGAAGTATTATGTATTCCTCGTCTACACTTCAAAGGAATGTAAATGCGACACTTCCTTGCAAGGAAATAGCGTTTGCAGATGTCTACGTATCGTAGCAATAGAGTTCTTATGATTCTTAAAACGCGATATCGCATCTCATTTCTATGTTTCATGGTAAGATAAAATATGATTTGCGAAATGTCATGTATTCCTCGTCTACACGTCAAATGAATGTAAATGCGACACTTCCTTGCTAGGAAATAGCGTCTGCAGATGTCTACGTATCGTAGCAATAGAGTTCTAATGCTTTTTAAAACGCGATATCGCAACTCATTTCTATGTTTCATGGTAAGATATAATGCGACTTGCGAAGTGTTATGTCTTCCTCGTCTACACTTCAAATGAATGTGAATGCGACACTTCCTCGCTAAGAAATAGCGTTTGCAGGTGTCTACGTATCGTAGCAATAGATTTCTGATGCTTCTTAAAACGCGATATCGCATCTCATTTCTATGTTTCATGGTAAGATATAATATGATTTGCGAAGTATCATGTATTCCTCGTCTACGATTCAAATGAATGTAAATGCGACACTTCCTTGCAAGGAAATAGCGTCTGCAGATGTCTAGGTTTCGTAGCAATAGAGTTCTAATGCTTCTTAAAACGCGATATCGCATCTCATTTCTATGTTTCATGATAAGATATAATATGATTTGCGAAGTGTTATACATTCCTCGTCTACGATTCAAATGAATGTAAATGCGACACTTCCTTGCAAGGAAATAGCGTTTGCAGATGTCTACGTATCGTAGCAATAAAGTTCTTATGATTCTTAAAACGCGATATCGCATCCCATTTCTATGTTTCATGGTAAGATAAAATATGATTTGCGAAGTGTCATATATTCCTCGTATACACTTCAAATGAATGTAAATGCGACACTTCCTTGCTAGGAAATAGCGTCTGCAGATGTCTACGTATCGTAGCAGTAGAGTTCTAATGCTTTTTAAAACGCGATATCGCATCTCATTTCTATGTTTCATGATAAGATATAATATGATTTGCGAAGTGTTATACATTCCTCGTCTACGATTCAAATGAATGTAAATGCGACACTTCCTTGCAAGGAAATAGCGTTTGCAGATGTCTACGTATCGTAGCAATAAAATTCTTATGATTCTTAAAACGCGATATCGCATCCCATTTCTATGTTTCATGGTAAGATAAAATATGATTTGCGAAGTGTCATATATTCCTCGTCTACACTTCAAATGAATGTAAATGCGACATTTCCGTGCTAGGAAATAGCGTCTGCAGATGTCTACGTATCGTAGCAATAGAGATCTAATGCTTTTTAAAACGCGATATCGCATCTCATTTCTATGTTTCATGGTAAGATATAATATGAATTGCGAAGTGTTATGCATTCCTCGTCTACACTTCAAATGAATGTAAATGCGACACTTCCTTGCTAGGAAATAGCGTGTGCAGATGTCTACGTATCGTAGCAATAGAGTTCTAATGCTTCTTAAAACGCGATATCGCATCTCATTTCTATGTTTCGTGGTAAGATAAAATATGATTTGCGAGATGTCATGTATTCCTCGTCTACACTTCAAATGAATGTAAATGCGACACTTCCTTGCTAGGAAATAGCGTCTGCAGATGTCTACGTATCGTAGCAATAGAGTTCTAATGCTTTTTAAAACGCGATACCGCAACTCATTTCTATGTTTCATGGTAAGATATAATATGACTTGCGAAGTGTTATGTCTTCCTCGTCTACACTTCAAATGAATGTGAATGCGACACTTCCTCGCTAGGAAATAGCGTTTGCAGATGTCTCCGTATAGTAGCAATAGATTTCTAATGCTTCTTAAAACGCGATATCGCATCTCATTTCTATGTTTCATGGTAGGATATAATATGATTTGCGAAGTATCATGTATTCCTCGTCTACGACTCAAATGAATGTAAATGCGACACTTCCTTGCAAGGAAATAGCGTCTGCAGATGTCTAGGTATCGTAGCAATAGAGTTCTAATGCTTCTTAAAACGCGATAGCGCATCTCATTTCTATGTTTCATGATAAGATATAATATGACTTGCGAAGTGTTATGTCTTCCTCGTCTACACTTCAAATGAATGTGAATGCGACACTTCCACGCTAGGAAATAGCGTTTGCAGATGTCTACGTATCGTAGCAATAGATTTCTAATGCTTCTTAATACGCTATATCGCATCTCATTTCTATGTTTCATGGTAAGATATAATATGATTTGCGAAGTATCATGCATTCCTCGTCTACGATTCAAATGAATGTAAATGCGACACTTCCTTGCAAGGAAATAGCGTTTGCAGATGTCTACGTATCGTAGCAATAGGGTTCTAATGCTTTTTAAAACGCGATATCGCATCTCATTTCTATGTTTCATGGTAAGATATAATATGATTTGCGAAGTGTTACGCATTCCTCGTCTACGATTCTAATGAATGTAAATGCGACACTTCCTTGCTAGGATATAGCGTTTGCAGATGTCTATGTATCGTACCAATAGATTTCTAATGCTTCTTAAAACGCGATATCGCATCTCATTTCTATGTTTCATGGTAAGGTATAATATGATTTGCGAAGTGTTATGTATTCCTCGTCTACACTTCAAATGAATGTAAATGCGACACTTCCTTGCAAGGAAATAGCGTTTGCAGATGTCTATGTATCGTAGCAATACATTTCTAATGCTTCTTAAAACGCGATAACGCATCTCATTTCTATGTTTCATGGTAAGGTATAATATGATTTGCGAAGTGTTATGTATTCCTCGTCTACACTACAAAGGAATGTAAACGCGACACTTCCTTGCAAGGAAATAGCGTTTGCAGATGTCTACGTATCGTAGCAATAGAGTCCTTATGATTCTTAAAACGCGATATCGCATCTCATTTCTATGTTTCATGGTAAGATAAAATATGATTTGCGAAATGTCATGTATTCCTCGTCTACACTTCAAATGAATGTAAATGCGACACTTCCTTGCAAGGAAATAGCGTTTGCAGATGTCTATGTATCGCAGCAATAGATTTCTAATGCTTCTTAAAACGCGATAACGCATCTCATTTCTATGTTTCATGGTAAGGTATAATATGATTTGCGAAGTGTTATGTATTCCTCGTCTACACTTCAAATGAATGTAAATGCGACACTTCCTTGCAAGGAAATAGCGTTTGCAGATGTCTACGTATCGTAGCAATGGATTTCTGATGCTTCTTAAAACGCGATATCGCATCTCATTTCTATGTTTCGTGGTAAGATAAAATATGATTTGCGAGATGTCATGTATTCCTCGTCTACACTTCAAATGAATGTAAATGCGACACTTCCTTGCTAGGAAATAGCGTCTGCAGATGTCTACGTATCGTAGCAATAGAGTTCTAATGCTTTTTAAAACGCGATACCGCAACTCATTTCTATGTTTCATGGTAAGATATAATTTGACTTGCGAAGTGTTATGTCTTCCTCGTCTACACTTCAAATGAATGTAAATGCGACACTTCCTTGCAAGGAAATAGCGTTTGCAGATGTCTACGTATCGTAGCAATAGAGTTCTAATGCTTCTTAGAACGCGATATCGCATCTCATTTCTATTTTTCATGGTAAGATATAATATGATTTGCGAAGTGTTATGTATTCCTCGTCTACACTTCAAATGAATGTAAATGCGACACTTCCTTGCAAGGAAATAGCGTTTGCAGATGTCTATGTATCGTAGTAATAGATTTCTATTGCTTCTTAAAACGCGGTAACGCATCTCATTTCTATGTTTCATGGTAAGGTATAATATGATTTGCGAAGTGTTATGTATTCCTCGTCTACACTTCAAATGAATGTAAATGCGACACTTCCTTGCAAGGAAATAGCGTTTGCAGATGTCTACGTATCGTAGCAATGGATTTCTGATGCTTCTTAAAACGCGATATCGCATCTCATTTCTATGTTTCATGGTAAGATATAATATGATTTGCGAAGTGTCATGTATTCCTCTTCTGCACTTCAAATGAATGTAAATGCGACACTTCCTTGCTAGGAAATAGCATCTGCAGATGTCTACGTATCGTAGCAATAGAGTTCTAATGCTTTTTAAAACGCGATATCGCATCTCATTTCTATGTTTCATGGTAAGATATAATATGATTTGCGAAGTGTTACGCATTCCTCGTCTACGATTCTAATGAATGTAAATGCGACACTTCCTTGCCAGGATATAGCGTTTGCAGATGTCTATGTATCGTAGCAATAGATTTCTAATGCTTCTTAAAATGCGATATCGCATCTCATTTCTATGTTTCATGGTAAGGTATAATATGATTTGCGAAGTGTTATGTATTCCTCGTCTACACTTCAAATGAATGTAAATGCGACACTTCCTTGCAAGGAAATAGCGTTTGCAGATGTCTATGTATCGTAGCAATAGATTTCTAATGCTTCTTAAAACGCGATAACGCATCTCATTTCTATGTTTCATAGTAAGGTATAATATGATATGCGAAGTGTTATGTATTCCTCGTCTACACTTCAAAGGAATGTAAATGCGACACTTCCTTGCAAGGAAATAGCGTTTGCAGATGTCTACGTATCGTAGCAATAGAGTTCTTATGATTCTTGAAACGCGATATCGCATCTCATTTCTATGTTTCATGGTAAGATAAAATATGATTTGCGAAATGTCATGTATTCCTCGTCTACACTTCAAATGAATGTAAATGCGACACTTCCTTGCAAGGAAATAGCGTTTGCAGATGTCTACGTATCGTAGCAATAGGGTTCTAATGCTTTTTAAAACGCGATATCGCATCTCATTTCTATGTTTCATGGTAAGATATAATATGAGTTGCGAAGTGTTATGCATTCCTCGTCTACGATTCAAATGAATGTAAATGCGACACTTCCTTGCAAGGAAATAGCGTTTGCAGATGTCTACGTATCGTAGCAATAGAGTTCTAATGCTTCTTAGAACGCGATATCGCATCTCATTTCTATTTTTCATGGTAAGATATAATATGATTTGCGAAGTGTTATGTATTCCTCGTCTACACTTCAAATGAATGTAAATGCGACACTTCCTTGCAAGGAAATAACGTTTGCAGATGTCTATGTATCGTAGCAATAGATTTCTAATGCTTCTTAAAACGCGATAACGCATCTCATTTCTATGTTTCATGGTAAGGTATAATATGATTTGCGAAGTATTATGTATTCCTCGTCTACACTTCAAATGAATGCAAATGCGACACTTCCTTGCAAGGAAATAGCGTTTGCAGATGTCTACGTATCGTAGCAGTGGATTTCTGATGCTTCTCAAAACGCGATATCGCATCTCATTTCTATGTTTCATGGTAAGATATAATATGATTTGCGAAGTGTCATGTATTCCTCTTCTGCACTTCAAATGAATGTAAATGCGACACTTCCTTGCTAGGAAATAGCATCTGCAGATGTCTACGTATCGTAGCAATAGAGTTCTAATGCTTTTTAAAACGCGATATCGCATCTCATTTCTATGTTTCATGGTAAGATATAATATGATTTGCGAAATGTTACGCATTCCTCGTCTACGATTCTAATGAATGTAAATGCGACACTTCCTTGCTAGGATATAGCGTTTGCAGATGTCTATGTATCGTAGCAATAGATTTCTAATGCTTCTTAAAACGCGATATCGCATCTCATTTCTATGTTTCATGGTAAGGTATAATATGATTTGCGAAGTGTTATGTATTCCTCGTCTACACTTCAAATGAATGTAAATGCGACACTTCCTTGCAAGGAAATTGCGTTTGCAGATGTCTATGTATCGTAGCAATAGATTTCTAATGCTTCTTAAAACGCGATAACGCATCTCATTTCTATGTTTCATAGTAAGGTATAATATGATTTGCGAAGTGTTATGTATTCCTCGTCTACACTTCAAAGGAATGTAAATGCGACACTTCCTTGCAAGGAAATAGCGTTTGCAGATGTCTACGTATCGTAGCAATAGAGTTCTTATGATTCTTAAAACGCGATATCGCATCTCATTTCTATGTTTCATGGTAAGATAAAATATGATTTGCGAAATGTCATGTATTCCTCGTCTACACTTCAAATGAATGTAAATGCGACACTTCCTTGCAAGGAAATAGCGTTTGCAGATGTCTACGTATCGTAGCAATAGGGTTCTAATGCTTTTTAAAACGCGATATCGCATCTCATTTCTATGTTTCATGGTAAGATATAATATGAGTTGCGAAGTGTTATGCATTCCTCGTCTACGATTCAAATGAATGTGAATGCGACACTTCCTCGCTAAGAAATAGCGTTTGCAGGTGTCTACGTATCGTAGCAATAGATTTCTGATGCTTCTTAAAACGCGATATCGCATCTCATTTCTATGTTTCATGGTAAGATATAATATGATTTGCGAAGTATCATGTATTCCTCGTCTACGATTCAAATGAATGTAAATACGACACTTCCTTGCAAGGAAATAGCGTCTGCAGATGTCTAGGTTTCGTAGCAATAGAGTTCTAATGCTTCTTAAAACGCGATATCGCATCTCATTTCTATGTTTCATGATAAGATATAATATGATTTGCGAAGTGTTATACATTCCTCGTCTACGATTCAAATGAATGTAAATGCGACACTTCCTTGCAAGGAAATAGCGTTTGCAGATGTCTACGTATCGTAGCAATAAAGTTCTTATGATTCTTAAAACGCGATATCGCATCCCATTTCTATGTTTCATGGTAAGATAAAATATGATTTGCGAAGTGTCATATATTCCTCGTATACACTTCAAATGAATGTAAATGCGACACTTCCTTGCTAGGAAATAGCGTCTGCAGATGTCTACGTATCGTAGCAGTAGAGTTCTAATGCTTTTTAAAACGCGATATCGCATCTCATTTCTATGTTTCATGATAAGATATAATATGATTTGCGAAGTGTTATACATTCCTCGTCTACGATTCAAATGAATGTGAATGCGACACTTCCTCGCTAGGAAATAGCGTTTGCAGATGTCTCCGTATAGTAGCAATAGATTTCTAATGCTTCTTAAAACGCGATATCGCATCTCATTTCTATGTTTCATGGTAGGATATAATATGATTTGCGAAGTATCATGTATTCCTCGTCTACGACTCAAATGAATGTAAATGCGACACTTCCTTGCAAGGAAATAGCGTCTGCAGATGTCTAGGTATCGTAGCAATAGAGTTCTAATGCTTCTTAAAACGCGATAGCGCATCTCATTTCTATGTTTCATGATAAGATATAATATGACTTGCGAAGTGTTATGTCTTCCTCGTCTACACTTCAAATGAATGTGAATGCGACACTTCCTCGCTAGGAAATAGCGTTTGCAGATGTCTACGTATCGTAGCAATAGATTTCTAATGCTTCTTAATACGCTATATCGCATCTCATTTCTATGTTTCATGGTAAGATATAATATGATTTGCGAAGTATCATGCATTCCTCGTCTACGATTCAAATGAATGTAAATGCGACACTTCCTTGCAAGGAAATAGCGTTTGCAGATGTCTACGTATCGTAGCAATAGGGTTCTAATGCTTTTTAAAACGCGATATCGCATCTCATTTCTATGTTTCATGGTAAGATATAATATGATTTGCGAAGTGTTACGCATTCCTCGTCTACGATTCTAATGAATGTAAATGCGACACTTCCTTGCTAGGATATAGCGTTTGCAGATGTCTATGTATCGTACCAATAGATTTCTAATGCTTCTTAAAACGCGATATCGCATCTCATTTCTATGTTTCATGGTAAGGTATAATATGATTTGCGAAGTGTTATGTATTCCTCGTCTACACTTCAAATGAATGTAAATGCGACACTTCCTTGCAAGGAAATAGCGTTTGCAGATGTCTATGTATCGTAGCAATACATTTCTAATGCTTCTTAAAACGCGATAACGCATCTCATTTCTATGTTTCATGGTAAGGTATAATATGATTTGCGAAGTGTTATGTATTCCTCGTCTACACTACAAAGGAATGTAAACGCGACACTTCCTTGCAAGGAAATAGCGTTTGCAGATGTCTACGTATCGTAGCAATAGAGTCCTTATGATTCTTAAAACGCGATATCGCATCTCATTTCTATGTTTCATGGTAAGATAAAATATGATTTGCGAAATGTCATGTATTCCTCGTCTACACTTCAAATGAATGTAAATGCGACACTTCCTTGCAAGGAAATAGCGTTTGCAGATGTCTATGTATCGCAGCAATAGATTTCTAATGCTTCTTAAAACGCGATAACGCATCTCATTTCTATGTTTCATGGTAAGGTATAATATGATTTGCGAAGTGTTATGTATTCCTCGTCTACACTTCAAATGAATGTAAATGCGACACTTCCTTGCAAGGAAATAGCGTTTGCAGATGTCTACGTATCGTAGCAATGGATTTCTGATGCTTCTTAAAACGCGATATCGCATCTCATTTCTATGTTTCGTGGTAAGATAAAATATGATTTGCGAGATGTCATGTATTCCTCGTCTACACTTCAAATGAATGTAAATGCGACACTTCCTTGCTAGGAAATAGCGTCTGCAGATGTCTACGTATCGTAGCAATAGAGTTCTAATGCTTTTTAAAACGCGATACCGCAACTCATTTCTATGTTTCATGGTAAGATATAATTTGACTTGCGAAGTGTTATGTCTTCCTCGTCTACACTTCAAATGAATGTGAATGCGACACTTCCTCGCTAGGAAGTAGCGTTTGCAGATGTCTACGTATTGTAGCAATAGATTTCTAATGCTTCTTAAAACGCGATATCGCATCTCATTTCTATGTTTCATGGTAAGATATAATATGATTTGCGAAGTATCATGTATTCCTCGTCTACGACTCAAATGAATGTAAATGCGACACTTCCTTGCAAGGAAATAGCGTTTGCAGATGTCTACGTATCGTAGCAATCGGGTTCTAATGCTTTTTAAAACGCGATATCGCATCTCATTTCTATGTTTCATGGTAAGATATAATATGAGTTGCGAAGTGTTATGCATTCCTCGTCTACGATTCAAATGAATGTAAATGCGACACTTCCTTGCAAGGAAATAGCGTTTGCAGATGTCTACGTATCGTAGCAATAGAGTTCTAATGCTTCTTAGAACGCGATATCGCATCTCATTTCTATTTTTCATGGTAAGATATAATATGATTTGCGAAGTGTTATGTATTCCTCGTCTACACTTCAAATGAATGTAAATGCGACACTTCCTTGCAAGGAAATAGCGTTTGCAGATGTCTATGTATCGTAGTAATAGATTTCTAATGCTTCTTAAAACGCGGTAACGCATCTCATTTCTATGTTTCATGGTAAGGTATAATATGATTTGCGAAGTGTTATGTATTCCTCGTCTACACTTCAAATGAATGTAAATGCGACACTTCCTTGCAAGGAAATAGCGTTTGCAGATGTCTACGTATCGTAGCAATGGATTTCTGATGCTTCTTAAAACGCGATATCGCATCTCATTTCTATGTTTCATGGTAAGATATAATATGATTTGCGAAGTGTCATGTATTCCTCTTCTGCACTTCAAATGAATGTAAATGCGACACTTCCTTGCTAGGAAATAGCATCTGCAGATGTCTACGTATCGTAGCAATAGAGTTCTAATGCTTTTTAAAACGCGATATCGCATCTCATTTCTATGTTTCATGGTAAGATATAATATGATTTGCGAAGTGTTACGCATTCCTCGTCTACGATTCTAATGAATGTAAATGCGACACTTCCTTGCCAGGATATAGCGTTTGCAGATGTCTATGTATCGTAGCAATAGATTTCTAATGCTTCTTAAAATGCGATATCGCATCTCATTTCTATGTTTCATGGTAAGGTATAATATGATTTGCGAAGTGTTATGTATTCCTCGTCTACACTTCAAATGAATGTAAATGCGACACTTCCTTGCAAGGAAATAGCGTTTGCAGATGTCTATGTATCGTAGCAATAGATTTCTAATGCTTCTTAAAACGCGATAACGCATCTCATTTCTATGTTTCATAGTAAGGTATAATATGATATGCGAAGTGTTATGTATTCCTCGTCTACACTTCAAAGGAATGTAAATGCGACACTTCCTTGCAAGGAAATAGCGTTTGCAGATGTCTACGTATCGTAGCAATAGAGTTCTTATGATTCTTGAAACGCGATATCGCATCTCATTTCTATGTTTCATGGTAAGATAAAATATGATTTGCGAAATGTCATGTATTCCTCGTCTACACTTCAAATGAATGTAAATGCGACACTTCCTTGCAAGGAAATAGCGTTTGCAGATGTCTACGTATCGTAGCAATAGGGTTCTAATGCTTTTTAAAACGCGATATCGCATCTCATTTCTATGTTTCATGGTAAGATATAATATGAGTTGCGAAGTGTTATGCATTCCTCGTCTACGATTCAAATGAATGTAAATGCGACACTTCCTTGCAAGGAAATAGCGTTTGCAGATGTCTACGTATCGTAGCAATAGAGTTCTAATGCTTCTTAGAACGCGATATCGCATCTCATTTCTATTTTTCATGGTAAGATATAATATGATTTGCGAAGTGTTATGTATTCCTCGTCTACACTTCAAATGAATGTAAATGCGACACTTCCTTGCAAGGAAATAACGTTTGCAGATGTCTATGTATCGTAGCAATAGATTTCTAATGCTTCTTAAAACGCGATAACGCATCTCATTTCTATGTTTCATGGTAAGGTATAATATGATTTGCGAAGTATTATGTATTCCTCGTCTACACTTCAAATGAATGCAAATGCGACACTTCCTTGCAAGGAAATAGCGTTTGCAGATGTCTACGTATCGTAGCAATGGATTTCTGATGCTTCTCAAAACGCGATATCGCATCTCATTTCTATGTTTCATGGTAAGATATAATATGATTTGCGAAGTGTCATGTATTCCTCTTCTGCACTTCAAATGAATGTAAATGCGACACTTCCTTGCTAGGAAATAGCATCTGCAGATGTCTACGTATCGTAGCAATAGAGTTCTAATGCTTTTTAAAACGCGATATCGCATCTCATTTCTATGTTTCATGGTAAGATATAATATGATTTGCGAAATGTTACGCATTCCTCGTCTACGATTCTAATGAATGTAAATGCGACACTTCCTTGCTAGGATATAGCGTTTGCAGATGTCTATGTATCGTAGCAATAGATTTCTAATGCTTCTTAAAACGCGATATCGCATCTCATTTCTATGTTTCATGGTAAGGTATAATATGATTTGCGAAGTGTTATGTATTCCTCGTCTACACTTCAAATGAATGTAAATGCGACACTTCCTTGCAAGGAAATTGCGTTTGCAGATGTCTATGTATCGTAGCAATAGATTTCTAATGCTTCTTAAAACGCGATAACGCATCTCATTTCTATGTTTCATAGTAAGGTATAATATGATTTGCGAAGTGTTATGTATTCCTCGTCTACACTTCAAAGGAATGTAAATGCGACACTTCCTTGCAAGGAAATAGCGTTTGCAGATGTCTACGTATCGTAGCAATAGAGTTCTTATGATTCTTAAAACGCGATATCGCATCTCATTTCTATGTTTCATGGTAAGATAAAATATGATTTGCGAAATGTCATGTATTCCTCGTCTACACTTCAAATGAATGTAAATGCGACACTTCCTTGCTAGGAAATAGCGTCTGCAGATGTCTACGTATCGTAGCAATAGAGTTCTAATGCTTTTTAAAACGCGATATCGCAACTCATTTCTATGTTTCATGGTAAGATATAATGCGACTTGCGAAGTGTTATGTCTTCCTCGTCTACACTTCAAATGAATGTGAATGCGACACTTCCTCGCTAAGAAATAGCGTTTGCAGGTGTCTACGTATCGTAGCAATAGATTTCTGATGCTTCTTAAAACGCGATATCGCATCTCATTTCTATGTTTCATGGTAAGATATAATATGATTTGCGAAGTATCATGTATTCCTCGTCTACGATTCAAATGAATGTAAATGCGACACTTCCTTGCAAGGAAATAGCGTCTGCAGATGTCTAGGTTTCGTAGCAATAGAGTTCTAATGCTTCTTAAAACGCGATATCGCATCTCATTTCTATGTTTCATGATAAGATATAATATGATTTGCGAAGTGTTATACATTCCTCGTCTACGATTCAAATGAATGTAAATGCGACACTTCCTTGCAAGGAAATAGCGTTTGCAGATGTCTACGTATCGTAGCAATAAAGTTCTTATGATTCTTAAAACGCGATATCGCATCCCATTTCTATGTTTCATGGTAAGATAAAATATGATTTGCGAAGTGTCATATATTCCTCGTATACACTTCAAATGAATGTAAATGCGACACTTCCTTGCTAGGAAATAGCGTCTGCAGATGTCTACGTATCGTAGCAGTAGAGTTCTAATGCTTTTTAAAACGCGATATCGCATCTCATTTCTATGTTTCATGATAAGATATAATATGATTTGCGAAGTGTTATACATTCCTCGTCTACGATTCAAATGAATGTAAATGCGACACTTCCTTGCAAGGAAATAGCGTTTGCAGATGTCTACGTATCGTAGCAATAAAATTCTTATGATTCTTAAAATGCGATATCGCATCCCATTTCTATGTTTCATGGTAAGATAAAATATGATTTGCGAAGTGTCATATATTCCTCGTCTACACTTCAAATGAATGTAAATGCGACATTTCCTTGCTAGGAAATAGCGTCTGCAGATGTCTACGTATCGTAGCAATAGAGATCTAATGCTTTTTAAAACGCGATATCGCATCTCATTTCTATGTTTCATGGTAAGATATAATAAGAATTGCGAAGTGTTATGCATTCCTCGTCTACACTTCAAATGAATGTAAATGCGACACTTCCTTGCTAGGAAATAGCGTGTGCAGATGTCTACGTATCGTAGCAATAGAGTTCTAATGCTTCTTAAAACGCGATATCGCATCTCATTTCTATGTTTCATGATAAGATATAATATGATTTGCGAAGTGTTATACATTCCTCGTCTACGATTCAAATGAATGTAAATGCGACACTTCCTTGCAAGGAAATAGCGTTTGCAGATGTCTACGTATCGTAGCAATAGTGTTCTTATGATTCTTAAAACGCGATATCGCATCTCATTTCTATGTTTCATGGTAAGATATAATATGATTTGCGAAGTGTTATGCATTCCTCGTCTACACTTCAAATGAATGTAAATGCGACACTTCCTTGCTAGGAAATAGCGTGTGCAGATGTCTACGTATCGTAGCAATAGAGTTCTAATGCTTCTTATAACGCGATATCGCATCTCATTTCTATGTTTCATGATAAGATATAATATGATTTGCGAAGTGTTATACATTCCTCGTCTACGATTCAAATGAATGTAAATGCGACACTTCCTTGCAAGGAAATAGCGTTTGCAGATGTCTACGTATCGTAGCAATAAAGTTCTTATGATTCTTAAAACGCGATATCGCATCCCATTTCTATGTTTCATGGTAAGATAAAATATGATTTGCGAAGTGTCATATATTCCTCGTCTACACTTCAAATGAATGTAAATGCGACACTTCCTTGCTAGGAAATAGCGTCTGCAGATGTCTACGTATCGTAGCAGTAGAGTTCTAATGCTTTTTAAAACGCGATATCGCATCTCATTTCTATGTTTCATGGTAAGATATCATATGACTTGCGAAGTGTTATGTCTTCCTCGTCTACACTTCAAATGAATGTGAATGCGACACTTCCTCGCTAGGAAATAGCGTTTGCAGATGTCTACGTATCGTAGCAATAGATTTCTAATGCTTCTTAAAACGCGATATCGCATCTCATTTCTATGTTTCATGATAAGATATAATATGATTTGCGAAGTGTTATACATTCCTCGTCTACGATTCAAATGAATGTAAATGCGACACTTCCTTGCAAGGAAATAGCGTTTGCAGATGTCTACGTATCGTAGCAATAGTGTTCTTATGATTCTTAAAACGCGATATCGCATCTCATTTCTATGTTTCATGGTAAGATATAATATGATTTGCGAAGTGTTATGCATTCCTGGTCTACACTTCAAATGAATGTAAATGCGACACTTCCTTGCTAGGAAATAGCGTGTGCAGATGTCTACGTATCGTAGCAATAGAGTTCTAATGCTTCTTATAACGCGATATCGCATCTCATTTCTATGTTTCATGATAAGATATAATATGATTTGCGAAGTGTTATACATTCCTCGTCTACGATTCAAATGAATGTAAATGCGACACTTCCTTGCAAGGAAATAGCGTTTGCAGATGTCTACGTATCGTAGCAATAAAGTTCTTATGATTCTTAAAACGCGATATCGCATCCCATTTCTATGTTTCATGGTAAGATAAAATATGATTTGCGAAGTGTCATATATTCCTCGTCTACACTTCAAATGAATGTAAATGCGACACTTCCTTGCTAGGAAATAGCGTCTGCAGATGTCTACGTATCGTAGCAGTAGAGTTCTAATGCTTTTTAAAACGCGATATCGCATCTCATTTCTATGTTTCATGGTAAGATATCATATGACTTGCGAAGTGTTATGTCTTCCTCGTCTACACTTCAAATGAATGTGAATGCGACACTTCCTCGCTAGGAAATAGCGTTTGCAGATGTCTACGTATCGTAGCAATAGATTTCTAATGCTTCTTAAAACGCGTTATAGCATCTCATTTCTATGTTTCATGGTAAGATATAATATGATTTGCGAAGTATCATGTATTCCTCGTCTACGACTCAAATGAATGTAAATGCGACACTTCCTTGCAAGGAAATAGCGTCTGCAGATGTCTAGGTATCGTAGCAATAGAGTTCTAATGCTTCTTAAAACGCGATATCGCATCTCATTTCTATGTTTCATGATAAGATATAATATGATTTGCGAAGTGTTATACATTCCTCGTCTACGATCCAAATGAATGTAAATGCGACACTTCCTTGCAAGGAAATAGCGTTTGCAGATGTCTACGTATCGTAGCAATAAAGTTCTTATGATTCTTAAAACGCGATATCGCATCCCATTTCTATGTTTCATGGTAAGATAAAATAGGATTTGCGAAGTGTCATATATTCCTCGTCTACACTTCAAATGAATGTAAATGCGACACTTCCTTGCTAGGAAATAGCGTCTGCAGATGTCTACGTATCGTAGCAATAGAGTTCTAATGCTTTTTAAAACGCGATATGGCATCTCATTTCTATGTTTAATGGTAAGATATAATATGAGTTGCGAAGTGTTATTCATTCCTCGTCTACGATTCAAATGAATGTAAATGCGACACTTCCTTGCAAGGAAATAGCGTTTGCAGATGTTTACGTATCGTAGCAATAGTGTTCTTATGATTCTTCAAACGCGATATCGCATCTCATTTCTATGTTTCATGGTAAGATAAAATAGGATTTGCGAAGTGTCATGGACTCATCGTCTACACTTCAAATGAATGTAAATGCGACACTTCCTTGCTAGGAAATAGCGTCTGCAGATGTCTACGTATCGTAGCAATAGAGTTCTAATGCTTTTTAAAACGCGATATCGCATCTCATTTCTATGTTTCATGGTAAGGTATAATATGATTTGCGAAGTGTTATGTATTCCTCGTCTACACTTCAAATGAATGTAAATGCGACACTTCCTTGCAAGGAAATAGCGTTTGCAGATGTCTACGTATCGTAGCAATAAAGTTCTTATGATTCTTAAAACGCGATATCGCATCCCATTTCTATGTTTCATGGTAAGATAAAATATGATTTGCGAAGTGTCATATATTCCTCGTCTACACTTCAAATGAATGTAAATGCGACACTTCCTTGCTAGGAAATAGCGTCTGCAGATGTCTACGTATCGTAGCAATAGAGTTCTAATGCTTTTTAAAACGCGATATCGCAACTCATTTCTATGTTTCATGGTAAGATATAATATGACTTGCGAAGTGTTATGTCTTCCTCGTCTACACTTCAAATGAATGTGAATGCGACACTTCCTCGCTAGGAAATAGCGTTTGCAGGTGTCTACGTATCGTAGCAATAGATTTCTAATGCTTCTTAGAACGCGATATCGCATCTCATTTCTATGTTTCATGGTGAGATATAATATGATTTGCGAAGTATCATGTATTCCTCGTCTACGATTCAAATGAATGTAAGTGCGACACTTCCTTGCAAGGAAATAGCGTTTGCAGATGTCTACGCATCGTAGCAATGGATTTCTGATGCTCCTTAAAACGCGATATCGCATCTCATTTCTATGTTTCATGGTAAGATAAAATATGATTTGCGAAATGTCATGTATTCCTCGTCTACACTTCAAATGAATGTAAATGCGACACTTCCTTGCTAGGAAATAGCGTCTGCAGATGTCTACGTATCGTAGCAATAGAGTTCTAATGCTTTTTAAAACGCGATATCGCAACTCATTTCTATGTTTCATGGTAAGATATAATATGACTTGCGAAGTGTTATGTCTTCCTCGTCTACACTTCAAATGAATGTGAATGCGACACTTCCCCGCTAGGAAATAGCGTTTGCAGGTGTCTACGTATCGTAGCAATAGATTTCTAATGCTTCTTAAAACGCGATATCGCATCTCATTTCTATGTTTCATGGTAAGATAAAATAGGATTTGCGAAGTGTCATGGACTCATCGTCTACACTTCAAATGAATGTAAATGCGACACTTCCTTGCTAGGAAATAGCGTCTGCAGATGTCTACGTACCGTAGCAATAGAGTTCTAATGCTTTTTAAAACGCGATATCGCATCTCATTTCTATGTTTCATGGTAAGGTATAATATGATTTGCGAAGTGTTATGTATTCCTCGTCTACACTTCAAATGAATGTAAATGCGACACTTCCTTGCAAGGAAATAGCGTTTGCAGATGTCTACGTATCGTAGCAATAAAGTTCTTATGATCCTTAAAACGCGATATCGCATCCCATTTCTATGTTTCATGGTAAGATAAAATATGATTTGCGAAGTGTCATATATTCCTCGTCTACACTTCAAATGAATGTAAATGCGACACTTCCTTGCTAGGAAATAGCGTCTGCAGATGTCTACGTATCGTAGCAATAGAGTTCTAATGCTTTTTAAAACGCGATATCGCAACTCATTTCTATGTTTCATGGTAAGATATAATATGACTTGCGAAGTGTTATGTCTTCCTCGTCTACACTTCAAATGAATGTGAATGCGACACTTCCTCGCTAGGAAATAGCGTTTGCAGGTGTCTACGTATCGTAGCAATAGATTTCTAATGCTTCTTAGAACGCGATATCGCATCTCATTTCTATGTTTCATGGTGAGATATAATATGATTTGCGAAGTATCATGTATTCCTCGTCTACGATTCAAATGAATGTAAGTGCGACACTTCCTTGCAAGGAAATAGCGTTTGCAGATGTCTACGCATCGTAGCAATGGATTTCTGATGCTTCTTAAAACGCGATATCGCATCTCATTTCTATGTTTCATGGTAAGATAAAATATGATTTGCGAAATGTCATGTATTCCTCGTCTACACTTCAAATGAATGTGAATGCGACACTTCCTTGCTAGGAAATAGCGTCTGCAGATGTCTACGTATCGTAGCAATAGAGTTCTAATGCTTTTTAAAACGCGATATCGCAACTCATTTCTATGTTTCATGGTAAGATATAATATGACTTGCGAAGTGTTATGTCTTCCTCGTCTACACTTCAAATGAATGTGAATGCGACACTTCCCCGCTAGGAAATAGCGTTTGCAGGTGTCTACGTATCGTAGCAATAGATTTCTAATGCTTCTTAAAACGCGATATCGCATCTCATTTCTATGTTTCATGGTAAGATAAAATAGGATTTGCGAAGTGTCATGGACTCATCGTCTACACTTCAAATGAATGTAAATGCGACACTTCCTTGCTAGGAAATAGCGTCTGCAGATGTCTACGTATCGTAGCAATAGAGTTCTAATGCTTTTTAAAACGCGATATCGCATCTCATTTCTATGTTTCATGGTAAGGTATAATATGATTTGCGAAGTGTTATGTATTCCTCGTCTACACTTCAAATGAATGTAAATGCGACACTTCCTTGCAAGGAAATAGCGTCTGCAGATGTCTAGGTATCGTAGCAATAGAGTTCTAATGCTTCTTAAAACGCGATATCGCATCTCATTTCTATGTTTCATGATAAGATATAATATGATTTGCGAAGTGTTATACATTCCTCGTCTACGATTCTAATGAATGTAAATGCGACACTTCCTTGCTAGGATATAGCGTTTGCAGATGTCTATGTATCGTAGCAATAGATTTCTAATGCTTCTTAAAACGCGATATCGCATCTCATTTCTATGTTTCATGGTAAGGTATAATATGATTTGCGAAGTGTTATGTATTCCTCGTCTACACTTCAAATGAATGTAAATGCGACACTTCCTTGCAAGGAAATAGCGTTTGCAGATGTCTATGTATCGTAGCAATACATTTCTAATGCTTCTTAAAACGCGATAACGCATCTCATTTCTATGTTACATGGTAAGGTATAATATGATTTGCGAAGTGTTATGTATTCCTCGTCTACACTACAAAGGAATGTAAATGCGACACTTCCTTGCAAGGAAATAGCGTTTGCAGATGTCTACGTATCGTAGCAATAGAGTCCTTATGATTCTTAAAACGCGATATCGCATCTCATTTCTATGTTTCATGGTAAGATAAAATATGATTTGCGAAATGTCATGTATTCCTCGTCTACACTTCAAATGAATGTAAATGCGACACTTCCTTGCAAGGAAATAGCGTTTGCAGATGTCTATGTATCGCAGCAATAGATTTCTAATGCTTCTTAAAACGCGATAACGCATCTCATTTCTATGTTTCATGGTAAGGTATAATATGATTTGCGAAGTGTTATGTATTCCTCGTCTACACTTCAAATGAATGTAAATGCGACACTTCCTTGCAAGGAAATAGCGTTTGCAGATGTCTACGTATCGTAGCAATGGATTTCTGATGCTTCTTAAAACGCGATATCGCATCTCATTTCTATGTTTCGTGGTAAGATAAAATATGATTTGCGAGATGTCATGTATTCCTCGTCTACACTTCAAATGAATGTAAATGCGACACTTCCTTGCTAGGAAATAGCGTCTGCAGATGTCTACGTATCGTAGCAATAGAGTTCTAATGCTTTTTAAAACGCGATACCGCAACTCATTTCTATGTTTCATGGTAAGATATAATTTGACTTGCGAAGTGTTATGTCTTCCTCGTCTACACTTCAAATGAATGTGAATGCGACACTTCCTCGCTAGGAAGTAGCGTTTGCAGATGTCTACGTATTGTAGCAATAGATTTCTAATGCTTCTTAAAACGCGATATCGCATCTCATTTCTATGTTTCATGGTAAGATATAATATGATTTGCGAAGTATCATGTATTCCTCGTCTACGACTCAAATGAATGTAAATGCGACACTTCCTTGCAAGGAAATAGCGTCTGCAGATGTCTAGGTATCGTAGCAATAGAGTTCTAATGCTTCTTAAAACGCGATATCGCATCTCATTTCTATGTTTCATGATAAGATATAATATGACTTGCGAAGTGTTATGTCTTCCTCGTCTACACTTCAAATGAATGTGAATGCGACACTTCCTCGCTAGGAAATAGCGTTTGCAGATGTCTACGTATCGTAGCAATAGATTTCTAATGCTTCTTAATACGCTATATCGCATCTCATTTCTATGTTTCATGGTAAGATATAATATGATTTGCGAAGTATCATGCATTCCTCGTCTACGATTCAAATGAATGTAAATGCGACACTTCCTTGCAAGGAAATAGCGTTTGCAGATGTCTACGTATCGTAGCAATAGGGTTCTAATGCTTTTTAAAACGCGATATCGCATCTCATTTCTATGTTTCATGGTAAGATATAATATGAGTTGCGAAGTGTTATGCATTCCTCGTCTACGACTCAAATGAATGTAAATGCGACACTTCCTTGCAAGGAAATAGCGTCTGCAGATGTCTAGGTATCGTAGCAATAGAGTTCTAATGCTTCTTAAAACGCGATATCGCATCTCATTTCTATGTTTCATGATAAGATATAATATGACTTGCGAAGTGTTATGTCTTCCTCGTCTACACTTCAAATGAATGTGAATGCGACACTTCCTTGCTAGGATATAGCGTTTGCAGATGTCTATGTATCGTAGCAATGGATTTCTAATGCTTCTTAAAATGCGATATCGCATCTCATTTCTATGTTTCATGGTAAGGTATAATATGATTTGCGAAGTGTTATGTATTCCTCGTCTACACTTCAAATGAATGTAAATGCGACACTTCCTTGCAAGGAAATAGCGTTTGCAGATGTCTACGTATCGTAGCAATGGATTTCTGATGCTTCTTAAAACGCGATATCGCATCTCATTTCTATGTTTCGTGGTAAGATAAAATATGATTTGCGAGATGTCATGTATTCCTCGTCTACACTTCAAATGAATGTAAATGCGACACTTCCTTGCTAGGAAATAGCGTCTGCAGATGTCTACGTATCGTAGCAATAGTGTTCTAATGCTTTTTAAAACGCGATACCGCAACTCATTTCTATGTTTCATGGTAAGATATAATTTGACTTGCGAAGTGTTATGTCTTCCTCGTCTACACTTCAAATGAATGTGAATGCGACACTTCCTCGCTAGGAAGTAGCGTTTGCAGATGTCTACGTATTGTAGCAATAGATTTCTAATGCTTCTTAAAACGCGATATCGCATCTCATTTCTATGTTTCATGGTAAGATATAATATGATTTGCGAAGTATCATGTATTCCTCGTCTACGACTCAAATGAATGTAAATGCGACACTTCCTTGCAAGGAAATAGCGTCTGCAGATGTCTAGGTATCGTAGCAATAGAGTTCTAATGCTTCTTAAGACGCGATATCGCATCTCATTTCTATGTTTCATGATAAGATATAATATGACTTGCGAAGTGTTATGTCTTCCTCGTCTACACTTCAAATGAATGTGAATGCGACACTTCCTCGCTAGGAAATAGCGTTTGCAGATGTCTACGTATCGTAGCAATAGATTTCTAATGCTTCTTAATACGCTATATCGCATCTCATTTCTATGTTTCATGGTAAGATATAATATGATTTGCGAAGTATCATGCATTCCTCGTCTACGATTCAAATGAATGTAAATGCGACACTTCCTTGCAAGGAAATAGCGTTTGCAGATGTCTACGTATCGTAGCAATAGGGTTCTAATGCTTTTTAAAACGCGATATCGCATCTCATTTCTATGTTTCATGGTAAGATATAATATGAGTTGCGAAGTGTTATGCATTCCTCGTCTACGATTCAAATGAATGTAAATGCGACACTTCCTTGCAAGGAAATAGCGTTTGCAGATGTCTACGTATCGTAGCAATAGAGTTCTAATGCTTCTTAGAACGCGATATCGCATCTCATTTCTATTTCTCATGGTAAGATATAATATGATTTGCGAAGTGTTATGTATTCCTCGTCTACGACTCAAATGAATGTAAATGCGACACTTCCTTGCAAGGAAATAGCGTCTGCAGATGTCTAGGTATCGTAGCAATAGAGTTCTAATGCTTCTTAAAACGCGATATCGCATCTCATTTCTATGTTTCATGATAAGATATAATATGACTTGCGAAGTGTTATGTCTTCCTCGTCTACACTTCAAATGAATGTGAATGCGACACTTCCTTGCTAGGATATAGCGTTTGCAGATGTCTATGTATCGTAGCAATGGATTTCTAATGCTTCTTAAAATGCGATATCGCATCTCATTTCTATGTTTCATGGTAAGGTATAATATGATTTGCGAAGTGTTATGTATTCCTCGTCTACACTTCAAATGAATGTAAATGCGACACTTCCTTGCAAGGAAATAGCGTTTGCAGATGTCTACGTATCGTAGCAATGGATTTCTGATGCTTCTTAAAACGCGATATCGCATCTCATTTCTATGTTTCGTGGTAAGATAAAATATGATTTGCGAGATGTCATGTATTCCTCGTCTACACTTCAAATGAATGTAAATGCGACACTTCCTTGCTAGGAAATAGCGTCTGCAGATGTCTACGTATCGTAGCAATAGTGTTCTAATGCTTTTTAAAACGCGATACCGCAACTCATTTCTATGTTTCATGGTAAGATATAATTTGACTTGCGAAGTGTTATGTCTTCCTCGTCTACACTTCAAATGAATGTGAATGCGACACTTCCTCGCTAGGAAGTAGCGTTTGCAGATGTCTACGTATTGTAGCAATAGATTTCTAATGCTTCTTAAAACGCGATATCGCATCTCATTTCTATGTTTCATGGTAAGATATAATATGATTTGCGAAGTATCATGTATTCCTCGTCTACGACTCAAATGAATGTAAATGCGACACTTCCTTGCAAGGAAATAGCGTCTGCAGATGTCTAGGTATCGTAGCAATAGAGTTCTAATGCTTCTTAAGACGCGATATCGCATCTCATTTCTATGTTTCATGATAAGATATAATATGACTTGCGAAGTGTTATGTCTTCCTCGTCTACACTTCAAATGAATGTGAATGCGACACTTCCTCGCTAGGAAATAGCGTTTGCAGATGTCTACGTATCGTAGCAATAGATTTCTAATGCTTCTTAATACGCTATATCGCATCTCATTTCTATGTTTCATGGTAAGATATAATATGATTTGCGAAGTATCATGCATTCCTCGTCTACGATTCAAATGAATGTAAATGCGACACTTCCTTGCAAGGAAATAGCGTTTGCAGATGTCTACGTATCGTAGCAATAGGGTTCTAATGCTTTTTAAAACGCGATATCGCATCTCATTTCTATGTTTCATGGTAAGATATAATATGAGTTGCGAAGTGTTATGCATTCCTCGTCTACGATTCAAATGAATGTAAATGCGACACTTCCTTGCAAGGAAATAGCGTTTGCAGATGTCTACGTATCGTAGCAATAGAGTTCTAATGCTTCTTAGAACGCGATATCGCATCTCATTTCTATTTCTCATGGTAAGATATAATATGATTTGCGAAGTGTTATGTATTCCTCGTCTACACTTCAAATGAATGTAAATGCGACACTTCCTTGCAAGGAAATAGCGTTTGCAGATGTCTATGTATCGTAGTAATAGATTTCTAATGCTTCTTAAAACGCGATAACGCATCTCATTTCTATGTTTCATGGTAAGGTATAATATGATTTGCGAAGTGTTATGTATTCCTCGTCTACACTTCAAATGAATGTAAATGCGACACTTCCTTGCAAGGAAATAGCGTTTGCAGATGTCTACGTATCGTAGCAATGGATTTCTGATGCTTCTTAAAACGCGATATCGCATCTCATTTCTATGTTTCATGGTAAGATATAATATGATTTGCGAAGTATCATGTATTCCTCGTCTACGACTCAAATGAATGTAAATGCGACACTTCCTTGCAAGGAAATAGCGTCTGCAGATGTCTAGGTATCGTAGCAATAGAGTTCTAATGCTTCTTAAAACGCGATATCGCATCTCATTTCTATGTTTCATGATAAGATATAATATGACTTGCGAAGTGTTATGTCTTCCTCGTCTACACTTCAAATGAATGTGAATGCGACACTTCCTTGCTAGGATATAGCGTTTGCAGATGTCTATGTATCGTAGCAATGGATTTCTAATGCTTCTTAAAATGCGATATCGCATCTCATTTCTATGTTTCATGGTAAGGTATAATATGATTTGCGAAGTGTTATGTATTCCTCGTCTACACTTCAAATGAATGTAAATGCGACACTTCCTTGCAAGGAAATAGCGTTTGCAGATGTCTATGTATCGTAGCAATAGATTTCTAATGCTTCTTAAAACGCGATAACGCATCTCATTTCTATGTTTCGTAGTAAGGTATAATATGATATGCGAAGTGTTATGTATTCCTCGTCTACACTTCAAAGGAATGTAAATGCGACACTTCCTTGCAAGGAAATAGCGTTTGCAGATGTCTACGTATCGTAGCAATGGATTTCTGATGCTTCTTAAAACGCGATATCGCATCTCATTTCTATGTTTCATGGTAAGATATAATATGATTTGCGAAGTGTCATGTATTCCTCTTCTGCACTTCAAATGAATGTAAATGCGACACTTCCCTGCTAGGAAATAGCATCTGCAGATGTCTACGTATCGTAGCAATAGAGTTCTAATGCTTTTTAAAACGCGATATCGCATCTCATTTCTATGTTTCATGGTAAGATATAATATGATTTGCGAAGTGTTACGCATTCCTCGTCTACGATTCTAATGAATGTAAATGCGACACTTCCTTGCTAGGATATAGCGTTTGCAGATGTCTATGTATCGTAGCAATAGATTTCTAATGCTTCTTAAAACGCGATATCGCATCTCATTTCTATGTTTCATGGTAAGGTATAATATGATTTGCGAAGTGTTATGTATTCCTCGTCTACACTTCAAATGAATGTAAATGCGACACTTCCTTGCAAGGAAATAGCGTTTGCAGATGTCTATGTATCGTAGCAATAGATTTCTAATGCTTCTTAAAACGCGATAACGCATCTCATTTCTATGTTTCATAGTAAGGTATAATATGATTTGCGAAGTGTTATGTATTCCTCGTCTACACTTCAAAGGAATGTAAATGCGACACTTCCTTGCAAGGAAATAGCGTTTGCAGATGTCTACGTATCGTAGCAATAGAGTTCTTATGATTCTTAAAACGCGATATCGCATCTCATTTCTATGTTTCATGGTAAGGTATAATATGATTTGCGAAGTGTTATGTATTCCTCGTCTACACTTCAAATGAATGTAAATGCGACACTTCCTTGCAAGGAAATAGCGTTTGCAGATGTCTATGTATCGTAGCAATACATTTCTAATGCTTCTTAAAACGCGATAACGCATCTCATTTCTATGTTACATGGTAAGGTATAATATGATTTGCGAAGTGTTATGTATTCCTCGTCTACACTACAAAGGAATGTAAATGCGACACTTCCTTGCAAGGAAATAGCGTTTGCAGATGTCTACGTATCGTAGCAATAGAGTCCTTATGATTCTTAAAACGCGATATCGCATCTCATTTCTATGTTTCATGGTAAGATAAAATATGATTTGCGAAATGTCATGTATTCCTCGTCTACACTTCAAATGAATGTAAATGCGACACTTCCTTGCAAGGAAATAGCGTTTGCAGATGTCTATGTATCGCAGCAATAGATTTCTAATGCTTCTTAAAACGCGATAACGCATCTCATTTCTATGTTTCATGGTAAGGTATAATATGATTTGCGAAGTGTTATGTATTCCTCGTCTACACTTCAAATGAATGTAAATGCGACACTTCCTTGCAAGGAAATAGCGTTTGCAGATGTCTACGTATCGTAGCAATGGATTTCTGATGCTTCTTAAAACGCGATATCGCATCTCATTTCTATGTTTCGTGGTAAGATATAATATGAGTTGCGAAGTGTTATGCATTCCTCGTCTACGATTCAAATGAATGTAAATGCGACACTTCCTTGCAAGGAAATAGCGTTTGCAGATGTCTACGTATCGTAGCAATAGAGTTCTAATGCTTCTTAGAACGCGATATCGCATCTCATTTCTATTTTTCATGGTAAGATATAATATGATTTGCGAAGTGTTATGTATTCCTCGTCTACACTTCAAATGAATGTAAATGCGACACTTCCTTGCAAGGAAATAGCGTTTGCAGATGTCTATGTATCGTAGCAATAGATTTCTAATGCTTCTTAAAACGCGATAACGCATCTCATTTCTATGTTTCATGGTAAGGTATAATATGATTTGCGAGGTATTATGTATTCCTCGTCTACACTTCAAATGAATGTAAATGCGACACTTCCTTGCAAGGAAATAGCGTTTGCAGATGTCTACGTATCGTAGCAATGGATTTCTGATGCTTCTTAAAACGCGATATCGCATCTCATTTCTATGTTTCATGGTAAGATATAATATGATTTGCGAAGTGTCATGTATTCCTCTTCTGCACTTCAAATGAATGTAAATGCGACACTTCCCTGCTAGGAAATAGCATCTGCAGATGTCTACGTATCGTAGCAATAGAGTTCTAATGCTTTTTAAAACGCGATATCGCATCTCATTTCTATGTTTCATGGTAAGATATAATATGATTTGCGAAGTGTTACGCATTCCTCGTCTACGATTCTAATGAATGTAAATGCGACACTTCCTTGCTAGGATATAGCGTTTGCAGATGTCTATGTATCGTAGCAATAGATTTCTAATGCTTCTTAAAACGCGATATCGCATCTCATTTCTATGTTTCATGGTAAGGTATAATATGATTTGCGAAGTGTTATGTATTCCTCGTCTACACTTCAAATGAATGTAAATGCGACACTTCCTTGCAAGGAAATAGCGTTTGCAGATGTCTATGTATCGTAGCAATAGATTTCTAATGCTTCTTAAAACGCGATAACGCATCTCATTTCTATGTTTCATAGTAAGGTATAATATGATTTGCGAAGTGTTATGTATTCCTCGTCTACACTTCAAAGGAATGTAAATGCGACACTTCCTTGCAAGGAAATAGCGTTTGCAGATGTCTACGTATCGTAGCAATAGAGTTCTTATGATTCTTAAAACGCGATATCGCATCTCATTTCTATGTTTCATGGTAAGATAAAATATGATTTGCGAAATGTCATGTATTCCTCGTCTACACTTCAAATGAATGTAAATGCGACACTTCCTTGCAAGGAAATAGCGTTTGCAGATGTCTACGTATCGTAGCAATAGGGTTCTAATGCTTTTTAAAACGCGATATCGCATCTCATTTCTATGTTTCATGGTAAGATATAATATGAGTTGCGAAGAGTTATGCATTCCTCGTCTACGATTCAAATGAATGTAAATGCGACACTTCCTTGCAAGGAAATAGCGTTTGCAGATGTCTACGTATCGTAGCAATAGAGTTCTAATGCTTCTTAGAACGCGATATCGCATCTCATTTCTATTTTTCATGGTAAGATATAATATGATTTGCGAAGTGTTATGTATTCCTCGTCTACACTTCAAATGAATGTAAATGCGACACTTCCTTGCAAGGAAATAGCGTTTGCAGATGTCTATGTATCGTAGCAATAGATTTCTAATGCTTCCTAAAACGCTATAACGCATCTCATTTCTATGTTTCATGGTAAGGTATAATATGATTTGCGAAGTATTATGTATTCCTCGTCTACACTTCAAAGGAATGTAAATGCGACACTTCCTTGCAAGGAAATAGCGTTTGCAGATGTCTACGTATCGTAGCAATAGAGTTCTTATGATTCTTAAAACGCGATATCGCATCTCATTTCTATGTTTCATGGTAAGATAAAATATGATTTGCGAAATGTCATGTATTCCTCGTCTACACGTCAAATGAATGTAAATGCGACACTTCCTTGCTAGGAAATAGCGTCTGCAGATGTCTACGTATCGTAGCAATAGAGTTCTAATGCTTTTTAAAACGCGATATCGCATCTCATTTCTATGTTTCATGATAAGATATAATATGATTTGCGAAGTATCATGTATTCCTCGTCTACGATTCAAATGAATGTAAATGCGACACTTCCTTGCAAGGAAATAGCGTCTGCAGATGTCTAGGTATCGTAGCAATAGAGTTCTAATGCTTCTTAAAACGCGATATCGCATCTCATTTCTATGTTTCATGATAAGATATAATATGATTTGCGAAGTGTTATACATTCCTCGTCTACGATTCAAATGAATGTAAATGCGACACTTCCTTGCAAGGAAATAGCGTTTGCAAATGTCTACGTATCGTAGCAATAAAGTTCTAATGATTCTTAAAACGCGATATCGCATCTCATTTCTATTTTTCATGGTAAGATATAATATGATTTGCGAAGTGTTATACATTCCTCGTCTACGATTCAAATGAATGTAAATGCGACACTTCCTTGCAAGGAAATAGCGTTTGCAGATGTCTACGTATCGTAGCAATAAAGTTCTTATGATTCTTAAAACGCGATATCGCATCCCATTTCTATGTTTCATGGTAAGATAAAATATGATTTGCGAAGTGTCATATATTCCTCGTATACACTTCAAATGAATGTAAATGCGACACTTCCTTGCTAGGAAATAGCGTCTGCAGATGTCTACGTATCGTAGCAGTAGAGTTCTAATGCTTTTTAAAACGCGATATCGCATCTCATTTCTATGTTTCATGATAAGATATAATATGATTTGCGAAGTGTTATACATTCCTCGTCTACGATTCAAATGAATGTAAATGCGACACTTCCTTGCAAGGAAATAGCGTTTGCAGATGTCTACGTATCGTAGCAATAAAATTCTTATGATTCTTAAAATGCGATATCGCATCCCATTTCTATGTTTCATGGTAAGATAAAATATGATTTGCGAAGTGTCATATATTCCTCGTCTACACTTCAAATGAATGTAAATGCGACACTTACTTGCTAGGAAATAGCGTTTGCAGATGTCTACGTATCGTAGCAATGGATTACTGATGCTTTTTAAAACGTGATATCGCATCTCATTTCTATGTTTCATGGTAAGATAAAATATGATTTGCGAAGTGTCATGTATTCCTCGTCTACGCTTCAAATGAATGTAAATGCGACACTTACTTGCTAGGAAATAGCGTCTGCAGATGTCTACGTATCGTAGCAATAGAGTTCTAATGCTTTTTAAAACGCGATATCGCATCTCATTTCTATGTTTCATGGTAAGATATAATATGATTTGCGAAGTGTTATGCATTCCTCGTCTACGATTCAAATGAATGTAAATGCGACACTTCCTTGCAAGGAAATAGCGTTTGCAGATGTCTACGTATCGTAGCAATAGTGTTCTTATGATTCTTAAAACGCGATATCGCATCTCATTTCTATGTTTCATGGTAAGATAAAATATGATTTGCGAAGTGTCATGTACTCCTCGTCTACACTTCAAATGAATGTAAATGCGACACTTCCTTGCTAGGAAATAGCGTCTGCAGATGTCTACGTATCGTAGCAATAGAGTTCTAATGCTTTTTAAAACGCGATATCGCATCTCATTTCTATGTTTAATGGTAAGATATAATATGAGTTGCGAAGTGTTATTCATTCCTCGTCTACGATTCAAATGAATGTAAATGCGACACTTCCTTGCAAGGAAATAGCGTTTGCAGATGTTTACGTATCGTAGCAATAGTGTTCTTATGATTCTTCAAACGCGATATCGCATCTCATTTCTATGTTTCATGGTAAGATAAAATAGGATTTGCGAAGTGTCATGTACTCATCGTCTACACTTCAAATGAATGTAAATGCGACACTTCCTTGCAAGGAAATAGCGTTTGCAGATGTCTACGTATTGTAGCAATGGATTTCTGATGCTTCTTAAAACGCGATATCGCATCTCATTTCTATGTTTCATGGTAAGATATAATATGATTTGCGAAGTGTCATGTATTCCTCTTCAGCACTTCAAATGAATGTAAATGTGACACTTCCTTGCTAGGAAATAGCATCTGCAGATGTCTACGTATCGTAGCAATAGAGTTCTAATGCTTTTTAAAACGCGATATCGCATCTCATTTCTATGTTTCATGGTAAGATATAATATGATTTGCGAAGTGTTATGCATTCCTCGTTTACGATTCAAATGAATGTAAATGCGACACTTCCTTGCTAGGAAATTGCGTTTGCAGATGTCTACGTATCGTAGCAATAGAGTTCTAATGCTTCTTAAAACGCGATATCGCATCTCATTTCTATTTTTCATGGTAAGATATAATATGATTTGCGAAGTGTTATGTATTCCTCGTCTACACTTCAAATGAATGAAAATGCGACACTTCCTTGCAAGGAAATAGCGTTTGCAGATGTCTACGTATCGTAGCAATAAAGTTCTTATGATTCTTAAAACGCGATATCGCATCCCATTTCTATGTTTCATGGTAAGATAAAATATGATTTGCGAAGTGTCATATATTCCTCGTCTACACTTCAAATGAATGTAAATGCGACACTTCCTTGCTAGGAAATAGCGTCTGCAGATGTCTAGGTATCGTAGCAATAGAGTTCTAATGCTTCTTAAAACGCGATATCGCATCTCATTTCTATGTTTCATGATAAGATATAATATGATTTGCGAAGTGTTATACATTCCTCGTCTACGATCCAAATGAATGTAAATGCGACACTTCCTTGCAAGGAAATAGCGTTTGCAGATGTCTACGTATCGTAGCAATAAAGTTCTTATGATTCTTAAAACGCGATATCGCATCCCATTTCTATGTTTCATGGTAAGATAAAATAGGATTTGCGAAGTGTCATATATTCCTCGTCTACACTTCAAATGAATGTAAATGCGACACTTCCTTGCAAGGAAATAGCGTTTGCAGATGTCTACGTATCGTAGCAATGGATTACTGATGCTTTTTAAAACGTGATATCGCATCTCATTTCTATGTTTCATGGAAAGATAAAATATGATTTGCGAAGTGTCATGTATTCCTCGTCTACGCTTCAAATGAATGTAAATGCGACACTTACTTGCTAGGAAATAGCGTCTGCAGATGTCTACGTATCGTAGCAATAGAGTTCTAATGCTTTTTAAAACGCGATATCGCATCTCATTTCTATGTTTCATGGTAAGATATAATATGATTTGCGAAGTGTTATGCATTCCTCGTCTACGATTCAAATGAATGAAAATGCGACACTTCCTTGCAAGGAAATAGCGTTTGCAGATGTCTACGTATCGTAGCAATAGTGTTCTTATGATTCTTAAAACGCGATATCGCATCTCATTTCTATGTTTCATGGTAAGATAAAATATGATTTGCGAAGTGTCATGTACTCCTCGTCTACACTTCAAATGAATGTAAATGCGACACTTCCTTGCTAGGAAATAGCGTCTGCAGATGTCTACGTATCGTAGCAATAGAGTTCTAATGCTTTTTAAAACGCGATATCGCATCTCATTTCTATGTTTAATGGTAAGATATAATATGAGTTGCGAAGTGTTATTCATTCCTCGTCTACGATTCAAATGAATGTAAATGCGACACTTCCTTGCAAGGAAATAGCGTTTGCAGATGTTTACGTATCGTAGCAATAGTGTTCTTATGATTCTTCAAACGCGATATCGCATCTCATTTCTATGTTTCATGGTAAGATAAAATAGGATTTGCGAAGTGTCATGGACTCATCGTCTACACTTCAAATGAATGTAAATGCGACACTTCCTTGCTAGGAAATAGCGTCTGCAGATGTCTACGTATCGTAGCAATAGAGTTCTAATGCTTTTTAAAACGCGATATCGCATCTCATTTCTATGTTTCATGGTAAGGTATAATATGATTTGCGAAGTGTTATGTATTCCTCGTCTACACTTCAAATGAATGTAAATGCGACACTTCCTTGCAAGGAAATAGCGTTTGCAGATGTCTACGTATCGTAGCAATAAAGTTCTTATGATTCTTAAAACGCGATATCGCATCCCATTTCTATGTTTCATGGTAAGATAAAATATGATTTGCGAAGTGTCATATATTCCTCGTCTACACTTCAAATGAATGTAAATGCGACACTTCCTTGCAAGGAAATAGCGTTTGCAGATGTCTACGTATCGTAGCAATGGATTACTGATGCTTTTTAAAACGTGATATCGCATCTCATTTCTATGTTTCATGGTAAGATAAAATATGATTTGCGAAGTGTCATGTATTCCTCGTCTACGCTTCAAATGAATGTAAATGCGACACTTACTTGCTAGGAAATAGCGTCTGCAGATGTCTACGTATCGTAGCAATAGAGTTCTAATGCTATTTAAAACGCGATATCGCATCTCATTTCTATGTTTCATGGTAAGATATAATATGATTTGCGAAGTGTTATGCATTCCTCGTCTACGATTCAAATGAATGTAAATGCGACACTTCCTTGCAAGGAAATAGCGTTTGCAGATGTCTACGTATCGTAGCAATAGTGTTCTTATGATTCTTAAAACGCGATATCGCATCTCATTTCTATGTTTCATGGTAAGATAAAATATGATTTGCGAAGTGTCATGTACTCCTCGTCTACACTTCAAATGAATGTAAATGTGACACTTCCTTGCTAGGAAATAGCGTCTGCAGATGTCTACGTATCGTAGCAATAGAGTTCTAATGCTTTTTAAAACGCGATATCGCATCTCATTTCTATGTTTAATGGTAAGATATAATATGAGTTGCGAAGTGTTATTCATTCCTCGTCTACGATTCAAATGAATGTAAATGCGACACTTCCTTGCAAGGAAATAGCGTTTGCAGATGTTTACGTATCGTAGCAATAGTGTTCTTATGATTCTTCAAACGCGATATCGCATCTCATTTCTATGTTTCATGGTAAGATAAAATAGGATTTGCGAAGTGTCATGTACTCATCGTCTACACTTCAAATGAATGTAAATGCGACACTTCCTTGCTAGGAAATAGCGTCTGCAGATGTCTACGTATCGTAGCAATAGAGTTCTAATGCTTTTTAAAACGCGATATCGCATCTCATTTCTATGTTTCATGGTAAGGTATAATATGATTTGCGAAGTGTTATGTATTCCTCGTCTACACTTCAAATGAATGTAAATGCGACACTTCCTTGCAAGGAAATAGCGTTTGCAGATGTCTACGTATTGTAGCAATGGATTTCTGATGCTTCTTAAAACGCGATATCGCATCTCATTTCTATGTTTCATGGTAAGATATAATATGATTTGCGAAGTGTCATGTATTCCTCTTCTGCACTTCAAATGAATGTAAATGTGACACTTCCTTGCTAGGAAATAGCATCTGCAGATGTCTACGTATCGTAGCAATAGAGTTCTAATGCTTTTTAAAACGCGATATCGCATCTCATTTCTATGTTTCATGGTAAGATATAATATGATTTGCGAAGTGTTATGCATTCCTCGTTTACGATTCAAATGAATGTAAATGCGACACTTCCTTGCTAGGAAATTGCGTTTGCAGATGTCTACGTATCGTAGCAATAGAGTTCTAATGCTTCTTAAAACGCGATATCGCATCTCATTTCTATTTTTCATGGTAAGATATAATATGATTTGCGAAGTGTTATGTATTCCTCGTCTACACTTCAAATGAATGAAAATGCGACACTTCCTTGCAAGGAAATAGCGTTTGCAGATGTCTACGTATCGTAGCAATAAAGTTCTTATGATTCTTAAAACGCGATATCGCATCCCATTTCTATGTTTCATGGTAAGATAAAATATGATTTGCGAAGTGTCATATATTCCTCGTCTACACTTCAAATGAATGTAAATGCGACACTTCCTTGCTAGGAAATAGCGTCTGCAGATGTCTACGTATCGTAGCAATAGAGTTCTAATGCTTTTTAAAACGCGATATCGCATCTCATTTCTATGTTTCATGGTAAGATATAATATGATTTGCGAAGTGTCATGTATTCCTCTTCTGCACTTCAAATGAATGTAAATGTGACACTTCCTTGCTAGGAAATAGCGTTTGCAGATGTCTACGTATCGTAGCAATAGAGTTCTAATGCTTCTTAAAACGCGATATCGCATCTCATTTCTATTTTTCATGGTAAGATATAATATGATTTGCGAAGTGTTATGTATTCCTCGTCTACACTTCAAATGAATGTAAATGCGACACTTCCTTGCAAGGAAATAGCGTTTGCAGATGTCTATGTATCGTAGCAATAGATTTCTAATGCTTCTTAAAACGCGATATCGCATCTCATTTCTATGTTTCATGGTAAGGTATAATATGATTTGCGAAGTGTTATGTATTCCTCGTCTACACCTCAAATGAATGTAAATGCGACACTTCCCTGCAAGGAAATAGCGTTTGCAGATGTCTACGTATCGTAGCAATGGATTTCTGATGCTTCTTAAAACGCGATATCGCATCTCATTTCTATGTTTCATGGTAAGATATAATATGATTTGCGAAGTGTTATGCATTCCTCGTCTACGATTCAAATGAATGTAAATGCAACACTTCCTTGCTAGGAAATAGCATCTACAGATGTCTACGTATCGTAGCAATAGAGTTCTTATGATTCTTAAAACGCGATATCGCATCTCATTTCTATGTTTCATGGTAAGGTATAATATGATTTGCGAAGTGCTATGCATTCCTCGTCTACGATTCAAATGAATGTAAATGCGACACTTCCTTGCAAGGAAGTAGCGTTTGCAGATGTCTACGTATCGTAGCAATTGATTTCTAATGCTTCTTAAAACGCGATATCGCATCTCATTTCTATGTTTCATGGTAAGATATAATATGATTTGCGAAGTATCATGTATTCCCCGTCTACACTTCAAATGAATGTAAATGCGACACTTCCTTGCAAGGAAATAGCGTTTGCAGATGTCTATGTATCGTAGCAATAGATTTCTAATGCTTCTTAAAACGCGATATCGCATCTCATTTCTATGTTTCATGGTAAGGTATAATATGATTTGCGAAATGTCATGTATTCCTCGTCTACACTTCAAATGAATGTAAATGCGACACTTCCTTCCTAGGAAATAGCGTCTGCAGATGTCTACGTATCGTAGCAATAGAGTTCTAATGCTTTTTAAAACGCGAATCGCAACTCATTTCTATGTTTCATGGTAAGATATAATATGACTTGCGAAGTGTTATGTCCTCCTCGTCTACACTTCAAATGAATGTGAATGCGACACTTCCTCGCTAGGAAATAGCGTTTGCGGGTGTCTACGTATCGTAGCAATAGATTTAATGCTTCTTAAAACGCGATATCGCATCTCATTTCTATGTTTCATGGTAAGATATAATATGACTTGCGAAGTATCATGTATTCCTCGTCTACGATTCAAATGAACGTAAATGCGACACTTCCTTGCAAGGAAATAGCGTCTGCAGATGTCTAGGTATCGTAGCAATAGAGTTCTAATGCTTCTTAAAACGCGATATCGCATCTCATTTCTATGTTTCATGATAAGATATAATATGATTTGCGAAGTGTTATGCATTCCTCGTCTACGATTCAAATGAATGTAAATGCGACACTTCCTTGCAAGGAAATAGCGCTTGCAGATGTCTACGTAACGTAGCAATAGTGTTCTTATGATTCTTAAAACGCGATATCGCATCTCATTTCTATGTTTCATGGTAAGATAAAATATGATTTGCGAAGTGTCATGTACTCCTCGTCTACACTTCAAATGAATGTAAATGCGACACTTCCTTGCAAGGAAATAGCGTCTGCAGATGTCTACGTATCGTAGCAACAGAGTTCTAATGCTTGTTAAAACGTGATATCGCATCTCATTTCTATGTTTCATGATAAGATATAATATGATTTGCGAAGTGTTATACATTCCTCGTCTACGATTCAAATGAATGTAAATGCGACACTTCCTTGCAAGGAAATAGCGTTTGCAGATGTCTGCGTATCGTAGCAATAAAGTTCTTATGATTCTTAAAACGCGATATCGCATCCCATTTCTATGTTTCATGGTAAGATAAAATATGATTTGCGAAGTGTCATATATTCCTCGTCTACACTTCAAATGAATGTAAATGCGACACTTCCTTGCTAGGAAATAGCGTCTGCAGATGTCTACGTATCGTAGCAATAGAGTTCTAATGCTTTTTAAAACGCGATATCGCATCTCATTTCTATGTTTCATGGTAAGATATAATATGAGTTGCGAAGTGTTATTCATTCCTCGTCTACGATTCAAATGAATGTAAATGCGACACTTCCTTGCAAGGAAATAGCGTTTGCAGATGTCTACGTATCGTAGCAATAGTGTTCTAATGCTTCTTAAAACGCGATATCGCATCTCATTTCTATTTTTCATGGTAAGATATAATATGATTTGCGAAGTGTTATGCATTCCTCGTCTACACTTCAAATGAATGTGAATGCGACACTTCCTCGCTAGGAAATAGCGTTTGCAGATGTCTACGTATCGTAGCAATAGATTTCTAATGCTTCTTAAAACGCGATATCGCATCTCATTTCTATGTTTCATGGTAAGATATAATATGATTTGCGACGTATCATGTATTCCTCGTCTACGATTCAAATGAATGTAAATGCGACACTTCCTTGCAAGGAAATAGCGTCTGCAGATGTCTAGGTATCGTAGCTATAGAGTTCTAATGCTTTTTAAAACGCGATATCGCATCTCATTTCTATGTTTCATGGTAAGATATAATATGATTTGCGAAGTGTTATGCATTCCTCGTCTACGATTCAAATGAATGTAAATGCGACACTTCCTTGCTAGGAAATAGCGTTTGCAGATGTCTACGTATCGTAGCAATAGAGTTCTAATGCTTCTTAAAACGCGATATCGCATCTCATTTCTATGTTTCATGATAAGATATAATATGATTTGGGAAGTGTTATTCATTCCTCGTCTACGATTCAAATGAATGTAAATGCGACACTTCCTTGCAAGGAAATAGCGTTTGCAGATGTCTACGTATCGTAGCAATAGTGTTCTAATGCTTCTTAAAACGCGATATCGCATCTCATTTCTATTTTTCATGGTAAGATATAATATGATTTGCGAAGTGTTATGTATTCCTCGTCTACCCTTCAAATGAATGTAAATGCGACACTTCCTTGCAAGGAAATAGCGTTTGCAGATGTCTATGCATCGTAGCAATAGATTTCTAATGCTTCTTAAAACGCGATAACGCATCTCATTTCTATGTTTCATGGTAAGGTATAATATGATTTGCGAAGTGTTATGTATTCCTCGTCTACACTTCAAATGAATGTGAATGCGACACTTCCTCGTAAGGGAAATAGCGTTTGCGGGTGTCTACGTATCGTAGCAATAGATTTCTAATGCTTCTTAAAACGCGATATCGCATCTCATTTCTATGTTTCATGGTAAGATATAATATGATTTGCGAAGTATCATGTATTCCTCGTCTACGATTCAAATGAACGTAAATGCGACACTTCCTTGCAAGGAAATAGCGTCTGCAGATGTCTAGGTATCGTAGCAATAGAGTTCTAATGCTTCTTAAAACGCGATATCGCATCTCATTTCTATGTTTCATGATAAGATATAATATGATTTGCGAAGTGTTATTCATTCCTCGTCTACGATTCAAATGAATGTAAATGCGACACTTCCTTGCAAGGAAATAGCGTTTGCAGATGTCTACGTATCGTAGCAATAGTGTTCTAATGCTTCTTAAAACGCGATATCGCATCTCATTTCTATTTTTCATGGTAAGATATAATATGATTTGCGAAGTGTTATGCATTCCTCGTCTACACTTCAAATGAATGTGAATGCGACACTTCCTCGCTAGGAAATAGCGTTTGCAGATGTCTACGTATCGTAGCAATAGATTTCTAATGCTTCTTAAAACGCGATATCGCATCTCATTTCTATGTTTCATGGTAAGATATAATATGATTTGCGACGTATCATGTATTCCTCGTCTACGATTCAAATGAATGTAAATGCCACACTTCCTTGCAAGGAAATAGCGTCTGCAGATGTCTAGGTATCGTAGCAATAGAGTTCTAATGCTTCTTAAAACGCGATATCGCATCTCATTTCTATGTTTCATGATAAGATATAATATGATTTGCGAAGTGTTGTACATTCCTCGTCTACGATTCAAATGAATGTGAATGCGACACTTCCTTACAAGGAAATAGCGTTTGCAGATGTCTACGTATCGTAGCAATAGAGTTCTAATGCTTCTTAAAACGCGATATCGCATCTCATTTCTATTTTTCATGGTAAGATATAATATGATTTGCGAAATGTCATGTATTCCTCGTCTACACTTCAAATGAATGTAAATGCGACACTTGCTTGCTAGGAAATAGCGTCTGCAGATGTCTACGTATCGTAGCAATAGAGTTCTAATGCTTTTTAAAACGCGAATCGCAACTCATTTCTATGTTTCATGGTAAGATATAATATGACTTGCGAAGTGTTATGTCCTCCTCGTCTACACTTCAAATGAATGTGAATGCGACACTTCCTCGCTAGGAAATAGCGTTTGCGGGTGTCTACGTATCGTAGCAATAGATTTAATGCTTCTTAAAACGCGATATCGCATCTCATTTCTATGTTTCATGGTAAGATATAATATGATTTGCGAAGTATCATGTATTCCTCGTCTACGATTCAAATGAACGTAAATGCGACACTTCCTTGCAAGGAAATAGCGTCTGCAGATGTCTAGGTATCGTAGCAATAGAGTTCTAATGCTTCTTAAAACGCGATATCGCATCTCATTTCTATGTTTCATGATAAGATATAATATGATTTGCGAAGTGTTATTCATTCCTCGTCTACGATTCAAATGAATGTAAATGCGACACTTCCTTGCAAGGAAATAGCGTTTGCAAATGTCTACGTATCCTAGCAATAGTGTTCTAATGCTTCTTAAAACGCGATATCGCATCTCATTTATATTTTTCATGGTAAGATATAATATGATTTGCGAAGTGTTATGTATTCCTCGTCTACACTTCAAATGAATGTAAATGCGACACTTCCTTGCAAGGAAATAGCGTTTGCAGATGTCTAAGTATCGTAGCAATGGATTTCTGATGCTTCTTAAAACGCGATATCGCATCTCATTTCTATGTTTCATGGTAAGATATAATATGATTTGCGAAGTGTCATGTATTCCTCTTCTACACTTCAAATGAATGTAAATGCGACACTTCCTTGCTAGGAAATAGCATCTGCAGATGTCTACGTATCGTAGCAATAGAGTTCTAATGCTTTTTAAAACGCGATATCGCATCTCATTTCTATGTTTCATGGTAAGATAAAATATGATTTGCGAAGTGTCATATATTCCTCGTATACACTTCAAATGAATGTAAATGCGACACTTCCTTGCTAGGAAATAGCGTCTGCAGATGTCTACGTATCGTAGCAGTAGAGTTCTAATGCTTTTTAAAACGCGATATCGCATCTCATTTCTATGTTTCATGATAAGATATAATATGATTTGCGAAGTGTTATACATTCCTCGTCTACGATTCAAATGAATGTAAATGCGACACTTCCTTGCAAGGAAATAGCGTTTGCAGATGTCTACGTATCGTAGCAATAAAATTCTTATGATTCTTAAAATGCGATATCGCATCCCATTTCTATGTTTCATGGTAAGATAAAATATGATTTGCGAAGTGTCATATATTCCTCGTCTACACTTCAAATGAATGTAAATGCGACACTTACTTGCTAGGAAATAGCGTTTGCAGATGTCTACGTATCGTAGCAATGGATTACTGATGCTTTTTAAAACGTGATATCGCATCTCATTTCTATGTTTCATGGTAAGATAAAATATGATTTGCGAAGTGTCATGTATTCCTCGTCTACGCTTCAAATGAATGTAAATGCGACACTTACTTGCTAGGAAATAGCGTCTGCAGATGTCTACGTATCGTAGCAATAGAGTTCTAATGCTTTTTAAAACGCGATATCGCATCTCATTTCTATGTTTCATGGTAAGATATAATATGATTTGCGAAGTGTTATGCATTCCTCGTCTACGATTCAAATGAATGTAAATGCGACACTTCCTTGCAAGGAAATAGCGTTTGCAGATGTCTACGTATCGTAGCAATAGTGTTCTTATGATTCTTAAAACGCGATATCGCATCTCATTTCTATGTTTCATGGTAAGATAAAATATGATTTGCGAAGTGTCATGTACTCCTCGTCTACACTTCAAATGAATGTAAATGCGACACTTCCTTGCTAGGAAATAGCGTCTGCAGATGTCTACGTATCGTAGCAATAGAGTTCTAATGCTTTTTAAAACGCGATATCGCATCTCATTTCTATGTTTAATGGTAAGATATAATATGAGTTGCGAAGTGTTATTCATTCCTCGTCTACGATTCAAATGAATGTAAATGCGACACTTCCTTGCAAGGAAATAGCGTTTGCAGATGTTTACGTATCGTAGCAATAGTGTTCTTATGATTCTTCAAACGCGATATCGCATCTCATTTCTATGTTTCATGGTAAGATAAAATAGGATTTGCGAAGTGTCATGTACTCATCGTCTACACTTCAAATGAATGTAAATGCGACACTTCCTTGCAAGGAAATAGCGTTTGCAGATGTCTACGTATTGTAGCAATGGATTTCTGATGCTTCTTAAAACGCGATATCGCATCTCATTTCTATGTTTCATGGTAAGATATAATATGATTTGCGAAGTGTCATGTATTCCTCTTCTGCACTTCAAATGAATGTAAATGTGACACTTCCTTGCTAGGAAATAGCATCTGCAGATGTCTACGTATCGTAGCAATAGAGTTCTAATGCTTTTTAAAACGCGATATCGCATCTCATTTCTATGTTTCATGGTAAGATATAATATGATTTGCGAAGTGTTATGCATTCCTCGTTTACGATTCAAATGAATGTAAATGCGACACTTCCCTTGCTAGGAATTGCGTTTGCAGATGTCTACGTATCGTAGCAATAGAGTTCTAATGCTTCTTAAAACGCGATATCGCATCTCATTTCTATTTTTCATGGTAAGATATAATATGATTTGCGAAGTGTTATGTATTCTCGTCTACACTTCAAATGAATGAAAATGCGACACTTCCTTGCAAGGAAATAGCGTTTGCAGATGTCTACGTATCGTAGCAATAAAGTTCTTATGATTCTTAAAACGCGATATCGCATCCCATTTCTATGTTTCATGGTAAGATAAAATATGATTTGCGAAGTGTCATATATTCCTCGTCTACACTTCAAATGAATGTAAATGCGACACTTCCTTGCTAGGAAATAGCGTCTGCAGATGTCTAGGTATCGTAGCAATAGAGTTCTAATGCTTCTTAAAACGCGATATCGCATCTCATTTCTATGTTTCATGATAAGATATAATATGATTTGCGAAGTGTTATACATTCCTCGTCTACGATCCAAATGAATGTAAATGCGACACTTCCTTGCAAGGAAATAGCGTTTGCAGATGTCTACGTATCGTAGCAATAAAGTTCTTATGATTCTTAAAACGCGATATCGCATCCATTTCTATGTTTCATGGTAAGATAAAATAGGATTTGCGAAGTGTCATATATTCCTCGTCTACACTTCAAATGAATGTAAATGCGACACTTCCTTGCAAGGAAATAGCGTTTGCAGATGTCTACGTATCGTAGCAATGGATTACTGATGCTTTTTAAAACGTGATATCGCATCTCATTTCTATGTTTCATGGAAAGATAAAATATGATTTGCGAAGTGTCATGTATTCCTCGTCTACGCTTCAAATGAATGTAAATGCGACACTTACTTGCTAGGAAATAGCGTCTGCAGATGTCTACGTATCGTAGCAATAGAGTTCTAATGCTTTTTAAAACGCGATATCGCATCTCATTTCTATGTTTCATGGTAAGATATAATATGATTTGCGAAGTGTTATGCATTCCTCGTCTACGATTCAAATGAATGAAAATGCGACACTTCCTTGCAAGGAAATAGCGTTTGCAGATGTCTACGTATCGTAGCAATAGTGTTCTTATGATTCTTAAAACGCGATATCGCATCTCATTTCTATGTTTCATGGTAAGATAAAATATGATTTGCGAAGTGTCATGTACTCCTCGTCTACACTTCAAATGAATGTAAATGCGACACTTCCTTGCTAGGAAATAGCGTCTGCAGATGTCTACGTATCGTAGCAATAGAGTTCTAATGCTTTTTAAAACGCGATATCGCATCTCATTTCTATGTTTAATGGTAAGATATAATATGAGTTGCGAAGTGTTATTCATTCCTCGTCTACGATTCAAATGAATGTAAATGCGACACTTCCTTGCAAGGAAATAGCGTTTGCAGATGTTTACGTATCGTAGCAATAGTGTTCTTATGATTCTTCAAACGCGATATCGCATCTCATTTCTATGTTTCATGGTAAGATAAAATAGGATTTGCGAAGTGTCATGGACTCATCGTCTACACTTCAAATGAATGTAAATGCGACACTTCCTTGCTAGGAAATAGCGTCTGCAGATGTCTACGTATCGTAGCAATAGAGTTCTAATGCTTTTTAAAACGCGATATCGCATCTCATTTCTATGTTTCATGGTAAGGTATAATATGATTTGCGAAGTGTTATGTATTCCTCGTCTACACTTCAAATGAATGTAAATGCGACACTTCCTTGCAAGGAAATAGCGTTTGCAGATGTCTACGTATCGTAGCAATAAAGTTCTTATGATTCTTAAAACGCGATATCGCATCCCCATTTCTATGTTTCATGGTAAGATAAAATATGATTTGCGAAGTGTCATATATTCTCGTCTACACTTCAAATGAATGTAAATGCGACACTTCCTTGCAAGGAAATAGCGTTTGCAGATGTCTACGTATCGTAGCAATGGATTACTGATGCTTTTTAAAACGTGATATCGCATCTCATTTCTATGTTTCATGGTAAGATAAAATATGATTTGCGAAGTGTCATGTATTCCTCGTCTACGCTTCAAATGAATGTAAATGCGACACTTACTTGCTAGGAAATAGCGTCTGCAGATGTCTACGTATCGTAGCAATAGAGTTCTAATGCTTTTTAAAACGCGATATCGCATCTCATTTCTATGTTTCATGGTAAGATATAATATGATTTGCGAAGTGTTATGCATTCCTCGTCTACGATTCAAATGAATGTAAATGCGACACTTCCTTGCAAGGAAATAGCGTTTGCAGATGTCTACGTATCGTAGCAATAGTGTTCTTATGATTCTTAAAACGCGATATCGCATCTCATTTCTATGTTTCATGGTAAGATAAAATATGATTTGCGAAGTGTCATGTACTCCTCGTCTACACTTCAAATGAATGTAAATGTGACACTTCCTTGCTAGGAAATAGCGTCTGCAGATGTCTACGTATCGTAGCAATAGAGTTCTAATGCTTTTTAAAACGCGATATCGCATCTCATTTCTATGTTTAATGGTAAGATATAATATGAGTTGCGAAGTGTTATTCATTCCTCGTCTACGATTCAAATGAATGTAAATGCGACACTTCCTTGCAAGGAAATAGCGTTTGCAGATGTTTACGTATCGTAGCAATAGTGTTCTTATGATTCTTCAAACGCGATATCGCATCTCATTTCTATGTTTCATGGTAAGATAAAATAGGATTTGCGAAGTGTCATGTACTCATCGTCTACACTTCAAATGAATGTAAATGCGACACTTCCTTGCTAGGAAATAGCGTCTGCAGATGTCTACGTATCGTAGCAATAGAGTTCTAATGCTTTTTAAAACGCGATATCGCATCTCATTTCTATGTTTCATGGTAAGGTATAATATGATTTGCGAAGTGTTATGTATTCCTCGTCTACACTTCAAATAAATGTAAATGCGACACTTCCTTGCAAGGAAATAGCGTTTGCAGATGTCTACGTATTGTAGCAATGGATTTCTGATGCTTCTTAAAACGCGATATCGCATCTCATTTCTATGTTTCATGGTAAGATATAATATGATTTGCGAAGTGTCATGTATTCCTCTTCTGCACTTCAAATGAATGTAAATGTGACACTTCCTTGCTAGGAAATAGCATCTGCAGATGTCTACGTATCGTAGCAATAGAGTTCTAATGCTTTTTAAAACGCGATATCGCATCTCATTTCTATGTTTCATGGTAAGATATAATATGATTTGCGAAGTGTTATGCATTCCTCGTTTACGATTCAAATGAATGTAAATGCGACACTTCCTTGCTAGGAAATTGCGTTTGCAGATGTCTACGTATCGTAGCAATAGAGTTCTAATGCTTCTTAAAACGCGATATCGCATCTCATTTCTATTTTTCATGGTAAGATATAATATGATTTGCGAAGTGTTATGTATTCCTCGTCTACACTTCAAATGAATGAAAATGCGACACTTCCTTGCAAGGAAATAGCGTTTGCAGATGTCTACGTATCGTAGCAATAAAGTTCTTATGATTCTTAAAACGCGATATCGCATCCCATTTCTATGTTTCATGGTAAGATAAAATATGATTTGCGAAGTGTCATATATTCCTCGTCTACACTTCAAATGAATGTAAATGCGACACTTCCTTGCTAGGAAATAGCGTCTGCAGATGTCTACGTATCGTAGCAATAGAGTTCTAATGCTTTTTAAAACGCGATATCGCATCTCATTTCTATGTTTCATGGTAAGATATAATATGATTTGCGAAGTGTCATGTATTCCTCTTCTGCACTTCAAATGAATGTAAATGTGACACTTCCTTGCTAGGAAATAGCGTTTGCAGATGTCTACGTATCGTAGCAATAGAGTTCTAATGCTTCTTAAAACGCGATATCGCATCTCATTTCTATTTTTCATGGTAAGATATAATATGATTTGCGAAGTGTTATGTATTCCTCGTCTACACTTCAAATGAATGTAAATGCGACACTTCCTTGCAAGGAAATAGCGTTTGCAGATGTCTATGTATCGTAGCAATAGATTTCTAATGCTTCTTAAAACGCGATATCGCATCTCATTTCTATGTTTCATGGTAAGGTATAATATGATTTGCGAAGTGTTATGTATTCCTCGTCTACACCTCAAATGAATGTAAATGCGACACTTCCCTGCAAGGAAATAGCGTTTGCAGATGTCTACGTATCGTAGCAATGGATTTCTGATGCTTCTTAAAACGCGATATCGCATCTCATTTCTATGTTTCATGGTAAGATATAATATGATTTGCGAAGTGTTATGCATTCCTCGTCTACGATTCAAATGAATGTAAATGCAACACTTCCTTGCTAGGAAATAGCATCTACAGATGTCTACGTATCGTAGCAATAGAGTTCTTATGATTCTTAAAACGCGATATCGCATCTCATTTCTATGTTTCATGGTAAGGTATAATATGATTTGCGAAGTGCTATGCATTCCTCGTCTACGATTCAAATGAATGTAAATGCGACACTTCCTTGCAAGGAAGTAGCGTTTGCAGATGTCTACGTATCGTAGCAATTGATTTCTAATGCTTCTTAAAACGCGATATCGCATCTCATTTCTATGTTTCATGGTAAGATATAATATGATTTGCGAAGTATCATGTATTCCTCGTCTACACTTCAAATGAATGTAAATGCGACACTTCCTTGCAAGGAAATAGCGTTTGCAGATGTCTATGTATCGTAGCAATAGATTTCTAATGCTTCTTAAAACGCGATATCGCATCTCATTTCTATGTTTCATGGTAAGGTATAATATGATTTGCGAAATGTCATGTATTCCTCGTCTACACTTCAAATGAATGTAAATGCGACACTTCCTTCCTAGGAAATAGCGTCTGCAGATGTCTACGTATCGTAGCAATAGAGTTCTAATGCTTTTTAAAACGCGAATCGCAACTCATTTCTATGTTTCATGGTAAGATATAATATGACTTGCGAAGTGTTATGTCCTCCTCGTCTACACTTCAAATGAATGTGAATGCGACACTTCCTCGCTAGGAAATAGCGTTTGCGGGTGTCTACGTATCGTAGCAATAGATTTAATGCTTCTTAAAACGCGATATCGCATCTCATTTCTATGTTTCATGGTAAGATATAATATGACTTGCGAAGTATCATGTATTCCTCGTCTACGATTCAAATGAACGTAAATGCGACACTTCCTTGCAAGGAAATAGCGTCTGCAGATGTCTAGGTATCGTAGCAATAGAGTTCTAATGCTTCTTAAAACGCGATATCGCATCTCATTTCTATGTTTCATGATAAGATATAATATGATTTGCGAAGTGTTATGCATTCCTCGTCTACGATTCAAATGAATGTAAATGCGACACTTCCTTGCAAGGAAATAGCGCTTGCAGATGTCTACGTAACGTAGCAATAGTGTTCTTATGATTCTTAAAACGCGATATCGCATCTCATTTCTATGTTTCATGGTAAGATAAAATATGATTTGCGAAGTGTCATGTACTCCTCGTCTACACTTCAAATGAATGTAAATGCGACACTTCCTTGCAAGGAAATAGCGTCTGCAGATGTCTACGTATCGTAGCAACAGAGTTCTAATGCTTGTTAAAACGTGATATCGCATCTCATTTCTATGTTTCATGATAAGATATAATATGATTTGCGAAGTGTTATACATTCCTCGTCTACGATTCAAATGAATGTAAATGCGACACTTCCTTGCAAGGAAATAGCGTTTGCAGATGTCTGCGTATCGTAGCAATAAAGTTCTTATGATTCTTAAAACGCGATATCGCATCCCATTTCTATGTTTCATGGTAAGATAAAATATGATTTGCGAAGTGTCATATATTCCTCGTCTACACTTCAAATGAATGTAAATGCGACACTTCCTTGCTAGGAAATAGCGTCTGCAGATGTCTACGTATCGTAGCAATAGAGTTCTAATGCTTTTTAAAACGCGATATCGCATCTCATTTCTATGTTTCATGGTAAGATATAATATGAGTTGCGAAGTGTTATTCATTCCTCGTCTACGATTCAAATGAATGTAAATGCGACACTTCCTTGCAAGGAAATAGCGTTTGCAGATGTCTACGTATCGTAGCAATAGTGTTCTAATGCTTCTTAAAACGCGATATCGCATCTCATTTCTATTTTTCATGGTAAGATATAATATGATTTGCGAAGTGTTATGCATTCCTCGTCTACACTTCAAATGAATGTGAATGCGACACTTCCTCGCTAGGAAATAGCGTTTGCAGATGTCTACGTATCGTAGCAATAGATTTCTAATGCTTCTTAAAACGCGATATCGCATCTCATTTCTATGTTTCATGGTAAGATATAATATGATTTGCGACGTATCATGTATTCCTCGTCTACGATTCAAATGAATGTAAATGCGACACTTCCTTGCAAGGAAATAGCGTCTGCAGATGTCTAGGTATCGTAGCTATAGAGTTCTAATGCTTTTTAAAACGCGATATCGCATCTCATTTCTATGTTTCATGGTAAGATATAATATGATTTGCGAAGTGTTATGCATTCCTCGTCTACGATTCAAATGAATGTAAATGCGACACTTCCTTGCTAGGAAATAGCGTTTGCAGATGTCTACGTATCGTAGCAATAGAGTTCTAATGCTTCTTAAAACGCGATATCGCATCTCATTTCTATGTTTCATGATAAGATATAATATGATTTGGGAAGTGTTATTCATTCCTCGTCTACGATTCAAATGAATGTAAATGCGACACTTCCTTGCAAGGAAATAGCGTTTGCAGATGTCTACGTATCGTAGCAATAGTGTTCTAATGCTTCTTAAAACGCGATATCGCATCTCATTTCTATTTTTCATGGTAAGATATAATATGATTTGCGAAGTGTTATGTATTCCTCGTCTACCCTTCAAATGAATGTAAATGCGACACTTCCTTGCAAGGAAATAGCGTTTGCAGATGTCTATGCATCGTAGCAATAGATTTCTAATGCTTCTTAAAACGCGATAACGCATCTCATTTCTATGTTTCATGGTAAGGTATAATATGATTTGCGAAGTGTTATGTATTCCTCGTCTACACTTCAAATGAATGTGAATGCGACACTTCCTCGTAAGGGAAATAGCGTTTGCGGGTGTCTACGTATCGTAGCAATAGATTTCTAATGCTTCTTAAAACGCGATATCGCATCTCAATTCTATGTTTCATGGTAAGATATAATATGATTTGCGAAGTATCATGTATTCCTCGTCTACGATTCAAATGAACGTAAATGCGACACTTCCTTGCAAGGAAATAGCGTCTGCAGATGTCTAGGTATCGTAGCAATAGAGTTCTAATGCTTCTTAAAACGCGATATCGCATCTCATTTCTATGTTTCATGATAAGATATAATATGATTTGCGAAGTGTTATTCATTCCTCGTCTACGATTCAAATGAATGTAAATGCGACACTTCCTTGCAAGGAAATAGCGTTTGCAGATGTCTACGTATCGTAGCAATAGTGTTCTAATGCTTCTTAAAACGCGATATCGCATCTCATTTCTATTTTTCATGGTAAGATATAATATGATTTGCGAAGTGTTATGCATTCCTCGTCTACACTTCAAATGAATGTGAATGCGACACTTCCTCGCTAGGAAATAGCGTTTGCAGATGTCTACGTATCGTAGCAATAGATTTCTAATGCTTCTTAAAACGCGATATCGCATCTCATTTCTATGTTTCATGGTAAGATATAATATGATTTGCGACGTATCATGTATTCCTCGTCTACGATTCAAATGAATGTAAATGCCACACTTCCTTGCAAGGAAATAGCGTCTGCAGATGTCTAGGTATCGTAGCAATAGAGTTCTAATGCTTCTTAAAACGCGATATCGCATCTCATTTCTATGTTTCATGATAAGATATAATATGATTTGCGAAGTGTTGTACATTCCTCGTCTACGATTCAAATGAATGTGAATGCGACACTTCCTTACAAGGAAATAGCGTTTGCAGATGTCTACGTATCGTAGCAATAGAGTTCTAATGCTTCTTAAAACGCGATATCGCATCTCATTTCTATTTTTCATGGTAAGATATAATATGATTTGCGAAATGTCATGTATTCCTCGTCTACACTTCAAATGAATGTAAATGCGACACTTGCTTGCTAGGAAATAGCGTCTGCAGATGTCCACGTATCGTAGCAATAGAGTTCTAATGCTTTTTAAAACGCGAATCGCAACTCATTTCTATGTTTCATGGTAAGATATAATATGACTTGCGAAGTGTTATGTCCTCCTCGTCTACACTTCAAATGAATGTGAATGCGACACTTCCTCGCTAGGAAATAGCGTTTGCGGGTGTCTACGTATCGTAGCAATAGATTTAATGCTTCTTAAAACGCGATATCGCATCTCATTTCTATGTTTCATGGTAAGATATAATATGATTTGCGAAGTATCATGTATTCCTCGTCTACGATTCAAATGAACGTAAATGCGACACTTCCTTGCAAGGAAATAGCGTCTGCAGATGTCTAGGTATCGTAGCAATAGAGTTCTAATGCTTCTTAAAACGCGATATCGCATCTCATTTCTATGTTTCATGATAAGATATAATATGATTTGCGAAGTGTTATTCATTCCTCGTCTACGATTCAAATGAATGTAAATGCGACACTTCCTTGCAAGGAAATAGCGTTTGCAAATGTCTACGTATCGTAGCAATAGTGTTCTAATGCTTCTTAAAACGCGATATCGCATCTCATTTCTATTTTTCATGGTAAGATATAATATGATTTGCGAAGTGTTATGTATTCCTCGTCTACACTTCAAATGAATGTAAATGCGACACTTCCTTGCAAGGAAATAGCGTTTGCAGATGTCTAAGTATCGTAGCAATGGATTTCTGATGCTTCTTAAAACGCGATATCGCATCTCATTTCTATGTTTCATGGTAAGATATAATATGATTTGCGAAGTGTCATGTATTCCTCTTCTACACTTCAAATGAATGTGAATGCGACACTTCCCCGCTAGGAAATAGCGTTTGCAGATGTCTACGTATCGTAGCAATAGAGTACTTATGATTCTTAAAACGCGATATCGCATCTCATTTCTATGTTTCATGGTAAGATAAAATATGATGTGCGAAGTGTCATGTATTCCTCGTCTACACTTCAAATGAATGTGAATGCGACACTTCCTCGCTAGGAAATAGCGTTTGCAGATGTCTACGTATCGTAGCAATAGATTTCTAATGCTTCTTAAAACGCGATATCGCATCTCATTTCTATGTTTCATGGTAAGATATAATATGATTTGCGAAGTATCATGTATTCCTCGTCTACGACTCAAATGAATGTAAATGCGACACTTCCTTGCAAGGAAATAGCGTCTGCAGATGTCTACGTATCGTAGCAATAGAGTTCTAATGCTTCTTAAAACGCGATATCGCATCTCATTTCTATTTTTCATGGTAAGATATAATATGATTTGCGAGATGTCATGTATTCCTCGTCTACGATTCAAATGGATGTAAATGCGACACTTCCTTGCAAGGAAATAGCGTTTGCAGATGTCTACGTATCGTAGCAATAGAGTTCTAATGCTTTTTAAAACGCGATATTGCATCTCATTTCTATGTTTCATGGTAAGATATAATATGAGTTGCGAAGTGTTATTCATTCCTCGTCTACGATTCAAATGAATGTAAATGCGACACTTCCTTGCAAGGAAATAGCGTTTGCAGATGTCTATGTATCGTAGCAATAGATTTCTAATGCTTCTTAAAACGCGATATCGCATCTCATTTCTATGTTTCATGGTAAGGTATAATATGATTTGCGAAGTGTTATGTATTCCTCGTCTACACTTCAAATGAATGTAAATGCGACACTTCCTTGCAAGGAAATAGCGTTTGCAGATGTCTATGTATCGTAGCAATGAATTTCTGTTGCTTCCTAAAACGCGATATCGCATATCATTTCTATGTTTCATGGTAAGATATAATATAATTTGCGAAGTGTCATGTATTCCTCTTCAACACTTCAAATGAATGTAAATGCGACACTTCCTTGCTAGGAAATAGCATCTGCAGATGTCTACGTATCGTAGCAATAGAGTTCTAATGCTCTTTAAAACGCGATATCGCATCTCATTTCTATGTTTCATGGTAAGATATAATATGATTTGCGAAGTGTTATGCATTCCTCGTCAACGATTCAAATGAATGTAAATGCGACACTTCCTTGCTAGGAATTAGCGTTTGCAGATGTCTACGTATCGTAGCAATAGAGTTCTAATGCTTCTTAAAACGCGATATCGCATCTCATTTCTATGTTTCATGGTAAGATATAATATGACTTGCGAAGTGTTATGTCTTCCTCGTCTACGCTTCAAATGAATGTGAATGCGACACTTCCTCGCTAGGAAATAGCGTTTGCAGATGTCTACGTATCGTAGCAATAGATTTCTAATGCTTCTTAAAACGCGATATCGCATCTCATTTCTATGTTTCATGATAAGATATAATATGATTTGCGAAGTATCATGTATTCCTCGTCTACGATTCAAATGAATGTAAATGCGACACTTCCTTGCAAGGAAATAGCGTCTGCAGATGTCTAGGTATCGTAGCAATAGAGTTCTAATGCTTCTTAAAACGCGATATCGCATCTCATTTCTATGTTTCATGATAAGATATAATATGATTTGCGAAGTGTTATACATTCCTCGTCTACGATTCAAATGAATGTAAATGCGACACTTCCTTGCAAGGAAATAGCGTTTGCAAATGTCTACGTATCGTAGCAATAAAGTTCTAATGATTCTTAAAACGCGATATCGCATCTCATTTCTATTTTTCATGGTAAGATATAATATGATTTGCGAAGTGTTATGTATTCCTCGTCTACACTTCAAATGAATGTAAATGCGACACCTCCTTGCAAGGAAATGGCGTTTGCAGATGTCTACGTATCGTAGCAATAGAGTTCTAATGATTCTTAAAACGCGATATCGCATCCCATTTCTATGTTTCATGGTAAGATAAAATATGATTTGCGAAGTGTCATATATTCCTCGTCAACACTTCAAATGAATGTAAATGCGACACTTCCTTGCAAGGAAATAGCGTTTGCAGATGTCTACGTATCGTAACAATAGAGTTCTAATGCTTTTTAAAACGCGATATCGCATCTCATTTCTATGTTTCATGGTAAGGTATAATATGATTTGCGAAGTGTTATCTATTCCTCGTCTACACTTCAAATGAATGTAAATGCGACACTTCCTTGCAAGGAAATAGCGTTTGCAGATGTCTACGTATCGTAGCAATGGATTTCTGATGCTTCTTAAAACGCGATATCGCATCTCATTTCTATGTTTCATGGTAAGATAAAATATGATTTGCGAGATGTCATGTATTCCTCGTCTACGATTCAAATGGATGTAAATGCGACACTTCCTTGCAAGGAAATAGCGTTTGCAGATGTCTACGTATCGTGGCAATAGAGTTCTAATGCTTCTTAGAACGCGATATCGCATCTCATTTCTATGTTTCATGGTAAGATATAATATGATTTGCGAACTGTCATGTATTCCTCTTCTACACTTCAAATGAATGTAAATGCGACACTTCCTTGCTAGGAAATAGCATCTGCAGATGTCTACGTATCGTAGCAATAGAGTTCTAATGCTTTTTAAAACGCGATATCGCATCTCATTTCTATGTTTCATGGTAAGATATAATATGATTTGCGAAGTGTTAAGCAATCCTCGTCTACGATTCAAATGAATGTAAATGCGACACTTCCTTGCTAGGAAATAGCGTTTGCAGATGTCTACGTATCGTAGCAATAGAGTTCTAATGCTTCTTAAAAAGCGATATCGCATCTCATTTCTATTTTTCATGGTAAGATATAATATGATTTGCGAAGTGTTATGTATTCCTCGTCTACACTTCAAATGAATGTAAATGCGACATTTCCTTGCAAGGAAATAGCGTTTGCAGATGTCTACGTATCGTAGCAATAGAGTTCTAATGCTTTTTAAAACGCGATATCGCAACTCATTTCTATGTTTCATGGTAAGATATAATATGACTTGCGAAGTGTTATGTCTTCCTCGTCTACACTTCAAATGAATGTGAATGCGACACTTCCTCGCTAGGAAATAGCGTTTGCGGGTGTCTACGTATCGTAGCAATAGATTTCTAATGCTTCTTAAAACGCGATATCGCATCTCATTTCTATGTTTCATGGTAAGATATAATATGACTTGCGAAGTGTTATGTCTTCCTCGTCTACACTTCAAATGAATGTGAATGCGACACTTCCTCGCTAGGAAATAGCGTTTGCAGATGTCTACGTATCGTAGCAATAGATTTCTAATGCTTCTTAAAACGCGATATCGCATCTCATTTCTATGTTTCATGATAAGATATAATATGATTTGCGAAGTATCATGTATTCCTCGTCTACGATTCAAATGAATGTAAATGCGACAATTCCTTGCAAGGAAATAGCGTCTGCAGATGTCTAGGTATCGTAGCAATAGAGTTCTAATGCTTCTTAAAACGCGATATCGCATCTCATTTCTATGTTTCATGATAAGATATAATATGATTTGCGAAGTGTTATACATTCCTCGTCTACGATTCAAACGAATGTAAATGCGACACTTCCTTGCAAGGAAATAGCGTTTGCAAATGTCTACGTATCGTAGCAATAAAGTTCTAATGATTCTTAAAACGCGATATCGCATCCCATTTCTATGTTTCATGGTAAGATAAAATATGATTTGCGAAGTGTCATATATTTCTCGTCTACACTTCAAATGAATGTAAATGCGACACTTCCTTGCTAGGAAATAGCGTCTGCAGATGTCTACGTATCGTAGCAATAGAGTTCTAATGCTTTTTAAAACGCGATATCGCATCTCATTTCTATGTTTCATGGTAAGATAAAATATGATTTGCGAAGTGTCATATATTCCTCGTCAACACTTCAAATGAATGTAAATGCGACACTTCCTTGCAAGGAAATAGCGTTTGCAGATGTCTACGTATCGTAACAATAGAGTTCTAATGCTTTTTAAAACGCGATATCGCATCTCATTTCTATGTTTCATGGTAAGGTATAATATGATTTGCGAAGTGTTATCTATTCCTCGTCTACACTTCAAATGAATGTAAATGCGACACTTCCTTGCAAGGAAATAGCGTTTGCAGATGTCTACGTATCGTAGCAATGGATTTCTGATGCTTCTTAAAACGCGATATCGCATCTCATTTCTATGTTTCATGGTAAGATAAAATATGATTTGCGAGATGTCATGTATTCCTCGTCTACGATTCAAATGGATGTAAATGCGACACTTCCTTGCAAGGAAATAGCGTTTGCAGATGTCTACGTATCGTGGCAATAGAGTTCTAATGCTTCTTAGAACGCGATATCGCATCTCATTTCTATGTTTCATGGTAAGATATAATATGATTTGCGAACTGTCATGTATTCCTCTTCTACACTTCAAATGAATGTAAATGCGACACTTCCTTGCTAGGAAATAGCATCTGCAGATGTCTACGTATCGTAGCAATAGAGTTCTAATGCTTTTTAAAACGCGATATCGCATCTCATTTCTATGTTTCATGGTAAGATATAATATGATTTGCGAAGTGTTAAGCAATCCTCGTCTACGATTCAAATGAATGTAAATGCGACACTTCCTTGCTAGGAAATAGCGTTTGCAGATGTCTACGTATCGTAGCAATAGAGTTCTAATGCTTCTTAAAAAGCGATATCGCATCTCATTTCTATTTTTCATGGTAAGATATAATATGATTTGCGAAGTGTTATGTATTCCTCGTCTACACTTCAAATGAATGTAAATGCGACATTTCCTTGCAAGGAAATAGCGTTTGCAGATGTCTACGTATCGTAGCAATAGAGTTCTAATGCTTTTTAAAACGCGATATCGCAACTCATTTCTATGTTTCATGGTAAGATATAATATGACTTGCGAAGTGTTATGTCTTCCTCGTCTACACTTCAAATGAATGTGAATGCGACACTTCCTCGCTAGGAAATAGCGTTTGCGGGTGTCTACGTATCGTAGCAATAGATTTCTAATGCTTCTTAAAACGCGATATCGCATCTCATTTCTATGTTTCATGGTAAGATATAATATGACTTGCGAAGTGTTATGTCTTCCTCGTCTACACTTCAAATGAATGTGAATGCGACACTTCCTCGCTAGGAAATAGCGTTTGCAGATGTCTACGTATCGTAGCAATAGATTTCTAATGCTTCTTAAAACGCGATATCGCATCTCATTTCTATGTTTCATGATAAGATATAATATGATTTGCGAAGTATCATGTCTTCCTCGTCTACGATTCAAATGAATGTAAATGCGACACTTCCTTGCAAGGAAATAGCGTCTGCAGATGTCTAGGTATCGTAGCAATAGAGTTCTAATGCTTCTTAAAACGCGATATCGCATCTCATTTCTATGTTTCATGATAAGATATAATATGATTTGCGAAGTGTTATACATTCCTCGTCTACGATTCAAACGAATGTAAATGCGACACTTCCTTGCAAGGAAATAGCGTTTGCAAATGTCTACGTATCGTAGCAATAAAGTTCTAATGATTCTTAAAACGCGATATCGCATCCCATTTCTATGTTTCATGGTAAGATAAAATATGATTTGCGAAGTGTCATATATTTCTCGTCTACACTTCAAATGAATGTAAATGCGACACTTCCTTGCTAGGAAATAGCGTCTGCAGATGTCTACGTATCGTAGCAATAGAGTTCTAATGCTTTTTAAAACGCGATATCGCATCTCATTTCTATGTTTCATGGTAAGATATAATATGATTTGCGAAGTGTTATGCATTCCTCGTCTACGATTCAAATGAATGTAAATGCGACACTTCCTTGCAAGGAAATAGCGTTTGCAGATGTCTACGTATTGTAGCAATAGAGTTCTTATGCTTTTTAAAACGCGATATCGCATCTTATTTCTATGTTTCATGGTAAGATATAATATGATTTGCGAAGTGTTACGTATTCCTCGTCTACACTTCAAATGAATGTAAATGCGACACTTCCTTGCAAGGAAATAGCGTTTGCAGATGTCTACGTATCGTAGCAATGGATTTCTGATGCTTCTTAAAACGCGATATCGCATCTCATTTCTATGTTTCATGGTAAGATAAAATATGATTTGCGAGATGTCATGTATTCCTCGTCTACGATTCAAATGGATGTAAATGCGACACTTCCTTGCTAGGAAATAGCGTCTGCAGATGTCTACGTATCGTAGCAATAGAGTTCTAATGCTTTTTAAAACGCGATATCGCATCTCATTTCTATGTTTCATGGTAAGATATAATATGATTTGCGAAGTGTTATGCATTCCTCGTCTACGATTCAAATGAATGTAAATGCGACACTTCCTTGCAAGGAAATAGCGTTTGCAGATGTCTACGTATCGTAGCAATAGAGTTCTAATGCTTCTTAGAACGCGATATCGCATCTCATTTCTATTTTTCATGGTAAGATATAATATGATTTGCGAAGTGTTATGTATTCCTCGTCTACACTTCAAGTGAATGTAAATGCGACACTTCCTTGCAAGGAAATAGCGTTTGCAGATGTCTATGTATCGTAGCAATAGATTTCTAATGCTTCTTAAAACGCGATATCGCATCTCATTTCTATGTTTCATGGTAAGGTATAATATGATTTGCGAAGTGTTATGTATTCCTCGTCTACACTTCAAATGAATGTAAATGCGACACTTCCTTGCAAGGAAATAGCGTTTGCAGATGTCTACGTATCGTAGCAATAGAGTTCTAATGCTTCTTAAAACGCGATATCGCATCTCATTTCTATTTTTCATGGTAAGATATAATATGATTTGCGAAGTGTTATGTATTCCTCGTCTACACTTCAAATGAATGTAAATACGACACTTCCTTGCAAGGAAATAGCGTTTGCAGATGTCTATGTATCGTAGCAATAGATTTCTAATGCTTCTTAAAACGCGATATCGCATCTCATTTCTATGTTTCACGGTAAGGTATAATATGATTTGCGAAGTGTTATGTATTCCTCGTCTACACTTCAAATGAAAGTAAATGCGACACTTCCTTGCAAGGAAATAGCGTTTGCAGATGTCTACGTATCGTAGCAATGGATTTCTGATGCTTCTTAAGACGCGATATCGCATCTCATTTCTATGTTTCATGGTAAGATATAATATGATTTGCGAAGTGTCATGTATTCCTCGTCTACACTTCAAATGAATGTAAATGCGACACTTCCTTGCTAGGAAATAGCATCTACAGATGTCTACGTATCGTAGCAATAGAGTTCTAATGCTTTTTAAAACGCGATATCGCATCTTATTTCTATGTTTCATGGTAAGATATAATATGATTTGCGATGTGTTATGCATTCCTCGTCTACGATTCAAATGAATGTAAATGCGACACTTCCTTGCAAGGAAATAGCGTTTGCAGATGTCTACGTATCGTAGCAATGGATTTCTGATGCTTCTTAAAACGCGATATCGCATCTCATTTCTATGTTTCATGGTAAGATAAAATATGATTTGCGAGATGTCATGTATTCCTCGTCTACGATTCAAATGGATGTAAATGCGACACTTCCTTGCTAGGAAATAGCGTCTGCAGATGTCTACGTATCGTAGCAATAGAGTTCTAATGCTTTTTAAAACGCGATATCGCATCTCATTTCTATGTTTCATGGTAAGATATAATATGATTTGCGAAGTGTTATGCATTCCTCGTCTACGATTCAAATGAATGTAAATGCGACACTTCCTTGCAAGGAAATAGCGTTTGCAGATGTCTACGTATCGTAGCAATGGATTTCTGATGCTTCTTAAGACGCGATATCGCATCTCATTTCTATGTTTCATGGTAAGATATAATATGATTTGCGAAGTGTCATGTATTCCTCGTCTACACTTCAAATGAATGTAAATGCGACACTTCCTTGCTAGGAAATAGCATTTACAGATGTCTACGTATCGTAGCAATAGAGTTCTAATGCTTTTTAAAACGCGAAATCGCATCTTATTTCTATGTTTCATGGTAAGATATAATATGATTTGCGATGTGTTATGCATTCCTCGTCTACGATTCAAATGAATGTAAATACGACACTTCCTTGCAAGGAAATAGCGTTTGCAGATGTCTATGTATCGTAGCAATAGATTTCTAATGCTTCTTAAAACGCGATATCGCATCTCATTTCTATGTTTCACGGTAAGGTATAATATGATTTGCGAAGTGTTATGTATTCCTCGTCTACACTTCAAATGAAAGTAAATGCGACACTTCCTTGCAAGGAAATAGCGTTTGCAGATGTCTACGTATCGTAGCAATGGATTTCTGATGCTTCTTAAAACGCGATATCGCATCTCATTTCTATTTTTCATGGTAAGATATAATATGATTTGCGAAGTGTTATGTATTCCTCGTCTACACTTCAAATGAATGTAAATACGACACTTCCTTGCAAGGAAATAGCGTTTGCAGATGTCTATGTATCGTAGCAATAGATTTCTAATGCTTCTTAAAACGCGATATCGCATCTCATTTCTATGTTTCACGGTAAGGTATAATATGATTTGCGAAATGTTATGTATTCCTCGTCTACACTTCAAATGAAAGTAAATGCGACACTTCCTTGCAAGGAAATAGCGTTTGCAGATGTCTACGTATCGTAGCAATGGATTTCTGATGCTTCTTAAGACGCGATATCGGATCTCATTTCTATGTTTCATGGTAAGATATAATATGATTTGCGAAGTGTCATGTATTCCTCGTCTACACTTCAAATGAATGTAAATGCGACACTTCCTTGCTAGGAAATAGCATCTACAGATGTCTACGTATCGTAGCAATAGAGTTCTAATGCTTTTTAAAACGCGATATCGCATCTTATTTCAATGTTTCATGGTAAGATATAATATGATTTGCGATGTGTTATGCATTCCTCGTCTACGATTCAAATGAATGTAAATGCGACACTTCCTTGCAAGGAAATAGCGTTTGCAGATGTCTACGTATCGTAGCAATAGAGTTCTTATGATTCTTAAAACGCGATATCGCATCTCATTTCTATGTTTCATGGTAAGATAAGATATGATTTGCGAAGTGTCATGTATTCCTCGTCTACACTTCAAATGAATGTAAATGCGACACTTCCTTGCAAGGAAATGGCGTTTGCAGATGTCTGCGTATCGTAGCAATAGAGTTCTTATGATTCTTAAATCGCGATATTGCATCCCATTTCTATGTTTCATGGTAAGATATAATATGATTTGCAAAGTGTTATGTATTCCTCGTCTAAATTTCAAATCAATGTGAATGCGACACTTCCCCGCTAGGAAATAGCGTTTGCAGATGTCTACGTATCGTAGCAATAGATTTCTAATGCTTCTTAAAACGCGATATCGCATCTCATTTCTATGTTTCATGGTAAGATATAATATTCATTGCGAAGTGTTATGCATTCCTCGTCTACGATTCAAATGAATGTAAATGCGACACTTCCTTGCAAGGAAATAGCGTTTGCAGATGTCTACGTATCGTAGCAATAGAGTTCTAATGCTTCTTAGAACGCGATATCGCATCTCATTTCTATTTTTCATGGTAAGATGTAATATGATTTGCGAAGTGTTATGTATTCCTCGTCTACACTTCAAGTGAATGTAAATGCGACACTTCCTTGCAAGGAAATAGCGTTTGCAGATGTCTATGTATCGTAGCAATAGATTTCTAATGCTTCTTAAAACGCGATATCGCATCTCATTTCTATGTTTCATGGTAAGGTATAATATGATTTGCGAAGTGTTATGTATTCCTCGTCTACACTTCAAATGAATGTAAATGCGACACTTCCTTGCAAGGAAATAGCGTTTGCAGATGTCTACGTATCGTAGCAATGGATTTCTGATGCTTCTTAAAACGCGATATCGCATCTCATTTCTATGTTTCATGGTAAGATAAAATATGATTTGCGAGATGTCATGTATTCCTCGTCTACGATTCAAATGGATGTAAATGCGACACTTTCTTGCTAGGAAATAGCGTCTGCAGATGTCTACGTATCGTAGCAATAGAGTTCTAATGCTTTTTAAAACGCGATATCGCATCTCATTTCTATGTTTCATGGTAAGATATAATATGATTTGCGATGTGTTATGCATTCCTCGTCTACGATTCAAATGAATGTAAATACGACACTTCCTTGCAAGGAAATAGCGTTTGCAGATGTCTATGTATCGTAGCAATAGATTTCTAATGCTTCTTAAAACGCGATATCGCATCTCATTTCTATGTTTCACGGTAAGGTATAATATGATTTGCGAAGTGTTATGTATTCCTCGTCTATACTTCAAATGAAAGTAAATGCAACACTTCCTTGGAAGGAAATAGCGTTTGCAGATGTCTACGTATCGTAGCAATGGATTTCTGATGCTTCTTAAAACGCGATATCGCATCTCATTTCTATTTTTCATGGTAAGATATAATATGATTTGCGAAGTGTTATGTATTCCTCGTCTACACTTCAAATGAATGTAAATACGACACTTCCTTGCATGGAAATAGCGTTTGCAGATGTCTATGTATCGTAGCAATAGATTTCTAATGCTTCTTAAAACGCGATATCGCATCTCATTTCTATGTTTCACGGTAAGGTATAATATGATTTGCGAAGTGTTATGTATTCCTCGTCTACACTTCAAATGAAAGTAAATGCGACACTTCCTTGCAAGGAAATAGCGTTTGCAGATGTCTACGTATCGTAGCAATGGATTTCTGATGCTTCTTAAGACGCGATATCGCATCTCTTTTCTATGTTTCATGGTAAGATATAATATGATTTGCGAAGTGTCATGTATTCCTCGTCTACGCTTCAAATGAATGTAAATGCGACACTTCCTTGCTAGGAAATAGCATCTACAGATGTCTACGTATCGTAGCAATAGAGTTCTAATGCTTTTTAAAACGCGATATCGCATCTTATTTCAATGTTTCATGGTAAGATATAATATGATTTGCGATGTGTTATGCATTCCTCGTCTACGATTCAAATGAATGTAAATGCGACACTTCCTTGCAAGGAAATAGCGTTTGCGGATGTCTACGTATCGTAGCAATAGAGTTCTTATGATTCTTAAAACGCGATATCGCATCTCATTTCTATGTTTCATGGTAAGATAAGATATGATTTGCGAAGTGTCATGTATTCCTCGTCTACACTTCAAATGAATGTAAATGCGACACTTCCTTGCAAGGAAATGGCGTTTGCAGATGTCTGCGTATCGTAGCAATAGAGTTCTTATGATTCTTAAATCGCGATATTGCATCCCATTTCTATGTTTCATGGTAAGATATAATATGATTTGCGAAGTGTTATGTATTCCTCGTCTAAATTTCAAATGAATGTGAATGCGACACTTCCCCGCTAGGAAATAGCGTTTGCAGATGTCTACGTATCGTAGCAATAGATTTCTAATGCTTCTTAAAACGCGATATCGCATCTCATTTCTATGTTTCATGGTAAGATATAATATTCATTGCGAAGTGTTATGCATTCCTCGTCTACGATTCAAATGAATGTAAATGCGACACTCCCTTGCAAGGATATAGCGTTTGCAGATGTCTACGTATCGTAGCAATAGAGTTCTAATGCTTTTTAAAACGCGATATCGCATCTCATTTCTATGTTTCATGGTAAGATAAAATATGATTTGCGAAGTGTCATGTATTCCTCGTCTGCACTTCAAATGAATGTGAATGCGACACTTCCTCGCTAGGAAATAGCGTTTGCAGATGTCTACGTATCGTAGCAATAGATTTCTAATGCTTCTTAAAACGCGATATCGCATCTCATTTCTATGTTTCATGGTAAAATATAATATGATTTGCGACGTATCATGTATTCCTCGTCTACGATTCAAATGAATGTAAATGCGACACTTCCTTGCAAGGAAATAGCGTCTGCAGATGTCTAGGTATCGTAGCAATAGAGTTCTAATGCTTCTTAAAACGCGATATCGCATCTCATTTCTATGTTTCATGATAAGATATAATATGATTTGCGAAGTGTTGTACATTCCTCGTCTACGATTCAAATGAATGTAAATGCGACACTTCCTTGCAAGGAAATAGCGTCTGCAGATGTCTAGGTATCGTAGCAATAGAGTTCTAATGCTTCTTAAAACGCGATATCGCATCTCATTTCTATGTTTCATGATAAGATATAATATGATATGCGAAGTGTTATACATTCCTCGTCTACGATTCAAATGAATGTAAATACGACACTTCCTTGCTAGGAAATAGCGTCTGCAGATGTCTACGTATCGTAGCAATAAAGTTCTTATGATTCTTAAAACGCGATATAGCATCCCATTTCTATGTTTCATGGTAAGATATAATATGATTTGAGAAGTGTTATGCATTCCTCGTCTACGATTCAAATGAATGTAAATGCGACACTTCCTTGCAAGGAAATAACGTTTGCAGATGTCTACGTATCGTAGCAATAGAGTTCTAATGCTTCTTAAAATGCGATATCGCATCTCATTTCTATTTTTCATGGTAAGATATAATATGATTTGCAAAGTGTTATGTATTCCTCGTCTACACTTCAAATGAATGTAAATGCGACACTTCCTTGCAAGGAAATAGCGTTTGCAGATGTCTATGTATCGTAGCAATAGATTTCTAATGCTTCTTAAAACGCGATATCGCATCTCATTTCTGTGTTTCATGGTAAGGTATAATATGATTTGCGATGTGTTATGTATTCCTCGTTTACACTTCAAATGAATGTAAATGCGACACTTCCTTGCAAGGAAATAGCGTTTGCAGATGTCTACGTATCGTAGCAATGGATTTCTGATGCTTCTTAAAACGCGATATCGCATCTCATTTCTATGTTTCATGGTAAGATAAAATATGATTTGCGAGATGTCATGTATTCCTCGTCTACGATTCAAATGGATGTAAATGCGACACTTCCTTGCTAGGAAATAGCGTCTGCAGATGTCTACGTATCGTAGCAATAGAGTTCTAATGCTTTTTAAAACGCGATATCGCATCTCATTTCTATGTTTCACGGTAAGGTATAATATGATTTGCGAAGTGTTATGTATTCCTCGTCTACACTTCAAATGAATGTAAATGCGACACTTCCTTGCAAGGAAATGGCGTTTGCAGATGTCTAAGTATCGTAGCAATGGATTTCTGTTGCTTCTTAAAACGCGATATCGCATCTCATTTCTATGTTTCATGGTAAGATATAATATGATTTGCGAAGTGTCATGTATTCCTCTTCTACACTTCAAATGAATGTAAATGCGACACTTCCTTGCTAGGAAATAGCATCTGCAGATGTCTACGTATCGTAGCAATAGAGTTCTAATGCTTTTTAAAACGCGACATCGCATCTCATTTCTATGTTTCATGGTAAGATAAAATATGATTTGCGAAGTGTCATGTACTCCTCGTCTACACTTCAAATGAATGTAAATGCAACACTTCCTTGCTAGGAAATAGCGTCTGCAGATGTCTACGTATCGTAGCAATAGAGTTCTAATGCTTTTTAAAACGCGATATCGCATCTCATTTCTATGTTTCATGGTAAGATAAAATATGATTTGCGAGATGTCATGTATTCCTCGTCTACGATTCAAATGGATGTAAATGCGACACTTCCTTGCTAGGAAATAGCGTCTGCAGATGTCTACGTATCGTAGCAATAGAGTTCTAATGCTTTTTAAAACGCGATATCGCATCTCATTTCTATGTTTCACGGTAAGGTATAATATGATTTGCGAAGTGTTATGTATTCCTCGTCTACACTTCAAATGAATGTAAATGCGACACTTCCTTGCAAGGAAATGGCGTTTGCAGATGTCTAAGTATCGTAGCAATGGATTTCTGTTGCTTCTTAAAACGCGATATCGCATCTCATTTCTATGTTTCATGGTAAGATATAATATGATTTGCGAAGTGTCATGTATTCCTCTTCTACACTTCAAATGAATGTAAATGCGACACTTCCTTGCTAGGAAATAGCATCTGCAGATGTCTACGTATCGTAGCAATAGAGTTCTAATGCTTTTTAAAACGCGACATCGCATCTCATTTCTATGTTTCATGGTAAGATAAAATATGATTTGCGAAGTGTCATGTACTCCTCGTCTACACTTCAAATGAATGTAAATGCAACACTTCCTTGCTAGGAAATAGCGTCTGCAGATGTCTACGTATCGTAGCAATAGAGTTCTAATGCTTTTTAAAACGCGATATCGCATCTCATTTCTATGTTTCATGGTAAGATATAATATGATTTGCGAAGTGTTATGCATTCCTCGTCTAGGATTCAAATGAATGTAAATGCGACACTTCCTTGCAAGGAAATAACGTTTGCAGATGTCTACGTATCGTAGCAATAGAGTTCTAATGCTTCTTAAAACGCGATATCGCATCTCATTTCTATTTTTCATGGTAAGATATAATATGATTTGCAAAGTGTTATGTATTCCTCGTCTACACTTCAAATGAATGTAAATGCGACACTTCCTTGCAAGGAAATAGCGTTTGCAGATGTCTATGTATCGTAGCAATAGATTTCTAATGCTTCTTAAAACGCGATATCGCATCTCATTTCTGTGTTTCATGGTAAGGTATAATATGATTTGCGATGTGTTATGTATTCCTCGTTTACACTTCAAATGAATGTAAATGCGACACTTCCTTGCAAGGAAATAGCGTTTGCAGATGTCTACGTATCGTAGCAATGGATTTCTGATGCTTCTTAAAACGCGATATCGCATCTCATTTCTATGTTTCATGGTAAGATAAAATATGATTTGCGAGATGTCATGTATTCCTCGTCTACGATTCAAATGGATGTAAATGCGACACTTCCTTGCTAGGAAATAGCGTCCGCAGATGTCTACGTATCGTAGCAATAGAGTTCTAATGCTTTTTAAAACGCGATATCGCATCTCATTTCTATGTTTCACGGTAAGGTATAATATGATTTGCGAAGTGTTATGTATTCCTCGTCTACACTTCAAATGAATGTAAATGCGACACTTCCTTGCAAGGAAATGGCGTTTGCAGATGTCTAAGTATCGTAGCAATGGATTTCTGTTGCTTCTTAAAACGCGATATCGCATCTCATTTCTATGTTTCATGGTAAGATATAATATGATTTGCGAAGTGTTATACATTCCTCGTCTACGATTCAAATGAATGTGAATGCGACACTTCCTTGCTAGGAAATAGCGTCTGCAGATGTCTACGTATCGTAGCAATAGAGTTGTAATGCTTTTTAAAACGCGATATCGCATCTCATTTCTATGTTTCATGGTAAGATATAATATGATTTGCGAAGTGTTATGCATTCCTCGTCTACGATTCAAATGAATGTAAATGCGACACTTCCTTGCAAGGAAATAACGTTTGCAGATGTCTACGTATCGTAGCAATAGAGTTCTAATGCTTCTTAAAACGCGATATCGCATCTCATTTCTATGTTTCATGATAAGATATAATATGATATGCGAAGTGTTATACATTCCTCGTCTACGATTCAAATGAATGTAAATACGACACTTCCTTGCAAGGAAGTAGCGTTTGCAGATGTCTACGTATCGTAGCAATAAAGTTCTTATGATTCTTAAAACGCGATATAGCATCCCATTTCTATGTTTCATGGTAAGATAAAATATGATTTGCGAAGTGTTATGCATTCCTCGTCAACGATTCAAATGAATGTAAATGCGACACTTCCTTGCAAGGAAATAGCGTTTGCAGATGTCTACGTATCGTAGCAATAGAGTTCTTATGATTCTTAAAACGCGATATCGCATCTCATTGCTATGTTTCATGGTAAGATAAAATATGATTTGCGAAGTGTCATGTACTCCTCGTCTACACTTCAAATGAATGTAAATGCGACACTCCCTTGCAAGGATATAGCGTTTGCAGATGTCTACGTATCGTAGCAATAGAGTTCTATTGCATCTTAAAACGCGATATCGCATCTCATTTCTATGTTTCATGGTAAGATATAATATGATTTGCGAAGTGTTATGCATTCCTCGTCTACGATTCAAATGAATGTAAATGCGACACTTCCTTGCAAGGAAATAGCGTCTGCAGATGTCTACGTATCGTAGCAATAGAGTTCTAATGCTTTTTAAAACGCGATATCGCATCTCATTTCTATGTTTCATGGTAAGATAAAATATGATTTGCGAAGTGTCATGTATTCCTCGTCTACACTTCAAATGAATGTGAATGCGACACTTCCTCGCTAGGAAATAGCGTTTGCAGATGTCTACGTATCGTAGCAATAGATTTCTAATGCTTCTTAAAACGCGATATCGCATCTCATTTCTATGTTTCATGGTAAAATATAATATGATTTGCGACGTATCATGTATTCGTCGTCTACGATTCAAATGAATGTAAATGCGACACTTCCTTGCAAGGAAATAGCGTCTGCAGATGTCTAGGTATCGTAGCAATAGAGTTCTAATGCTTCTTAAAACGCGATATCGCATCTCATTTCTATGTTTCATGATAAGATATAATATGATTTGCGAAGTGTTGTACATTCCTCGTCTACGATTCAAATGAATGTAAATGCGACACTTCCTTGCAAGGAAATAGCGTCTGCAGATGTCTAGGTATCGTAGCAATAGAGTTCTAATGCTTCTTAAAACGCGATATCGCATCTCATTTCTATGTTTCATGATAAGATATAATATGATATGCGAAGTGTTATACATTCCTCGTCTACGATTCAAATGAATGTAAATACGACACTTCCTTGCTAGGAAATAGCGTCTGCAGATGTCTACGTATCGTAGCAATAGAGTTCTAATGCTTTTTAAAACGCGATATCGCATCTCATTTCTATGTTTCATGGTAAGATAAAATATGATTTGCGAAGTGTTATGCATTCCTCGTCAACGATTCAAATGAATGTAAATGCGACACTTCCTTGCAAGGAAATAGCGTTTGCAGATGTCTACGTATCGTAGCAATAGAGTTCTTATGATTCTTAAAACGCGATATCGCATCTCATTGCTATGTTTCATGGTAAGATAAAATATGATTTGCGAAGTGTCATGTACTCCTCGTCTACACTTCAAATGAATGTAAATGCAACACTTCCTTGCTAGGAAATGGCGTCTGCAGATGTCTACGTATCGTAGCAATAGAGTTCTAATGCTTTTTAAAATGCGATATCGCATCTCATTTCTATGATTCATGGTAAGATATAATATGATTTGCGAAGTGTTATGCATTCCTCGTCTACGATTCAAATGAATGTAAATGCGACACTTCCTTGCAAGGAAATAACGTTTGCAGATGTCTACGTATCGTAGCAATAGAGTTCTAATGCTTCTTAAAACGCGATATCGCATCTCATTTCTATTTTTCATGGTAAGATATAATATGATTTGCAAAGTGTTATGTATTCCTCGTCTACACTTCAAATGAATGTAAATGCGACACTTCCTTGCAAGGAAATAGCGTTTGCAGATGTCTATGTATCGTAGCAATAGATTTCTAATGCTTCTTAAAACGCGATATCGCATCTCATTTCTGTGTTTCATGGTAAGGTATAATATGATTTGCGAAGTGTTATGTATTCCTCGTTTACACTTCAAATGAATGTAAATGCGACACTTCCTTGCAAGGAAATAGCGTTTGCAGATGTCTACGTATCGTAGCAATGGATTTCTGATGCTTCTTAAAACGCGATATCGCATCTCATTTCTATGTTTCATGGTAAGATAAAATATGATTTGCGAGATGTCATGTATTCCTCGTCTACGATTCAAATGGATGTAAATGCGACACTTCCTTGCTAGGAAATAGCGTCTGCAGATGTCTACGTATCGTAGCAATAGAGTTCTAATGCTTTTTAAAACGCGATATCGCATCTCATTTCTATGTTTCATGGTAAGATATAATATGATTTGCGAAGTGTTATGTATTCCTCGTCTACGCTTCAAATGAATGTAAATGCGACACTTCCTTGCAAGGAAATAGCGTTTGCAGATGTCTAAGTATCGTAGCAATGAATTTCTGTTGCTTCCTAAAACGCGATATCGCATATCATTTCTATGTTTCATGGTAAGATATAATATAATTTGCGAAGTGTCATGTATTCCTCTTCAACACTTCAAATGAATGTAAATGCGACACTTCCTTGCTAGGAAATAGCATCTGCAGATGTCTACGTATCGTAGCAATAGAGTTCTAATGCTTTTTAAAACGCGATATCGCATCTCATTTCTATGTTTCATGGTAAGATATAATATGATTTGCGAAGTGTTATGCATTCCTCGTCAACGATTCAAATGAATGTAAATGCGACACTTCCTTGCTAGGAATTAGCGTTTGCAGATGTCTACGTATCGTAGCAATAGAGTTCTAATGCTTCTTAAAACGCGATATCGCATCTCATTTCTATGTTTCATGGTAAGATATAATATGACTTGCGAAGTGTTATGTCTTCCTCGTCTACGCTTCAAATGAATGTGAATGCGACACTTCCTCGCTAGGAAATAGCGTTTGCAGATGTCTACGTATCGTAGCAATAGATTTCTAATGCTTCTTAAAACGCGATATCGCATCTCATTTCTATGTTTCATGATAAGATATAATATGATTTGCGAAGTATCATGTATTCCTCGTCTACGATTCAAATGAATGTAAATGCGACACTTCCTTGCAAGGAAATAGCGTCTGCAGATGTCTAGGTATCGTAGCAATAGAGTTCTAATGCTTCTTAAAACGCGATATCGCATCTCATTTCTATGTTTCATGATAAGATATAATATGATTTGCGAAGTGTTATACATTCCTCGTCTACGATTCAAATGAATGTAAATGCGACACTTCCTTGCAAGGAAATAGCGTTTGCAAATGTCTACGTATCGTAGCAATAAAGTTCTAATGATTCTTAAAACGCGATATCGCATCTCATTTCTATTTTTCATGGTAAGATATAATATGATTTGAGAAGTGTTATGTATTCCTCGTCTACACTTCAAATGAATGTAAATGCGACACTTCCTTGCTAGGAAATAGCGTCTGCAGATGTCTACGTATCGTAGCAATAGAGTTCTAATGCTTTTTAAAACGCGATATCGCATCTCATTTCTATGTTTCACGGTAAGGTATAATATGATTTGCGAAGTGTTATGTATTCCTCGTCTACACTTCAAATGAATGTAAATGCGACACTTCCTTGCAAGGAAATGGCGTTTGCAGATGTCTAAGTATCGTAGCAATGGATTTCTGTTGCTTCTTAAAACGCGATATCGCATCTCATTTCTATGTTTCATGGTAAGATATAATATGATTTGCGAAGTGTCATGTATTCCTCTTCTACACTTCAAATGAATGTAAATGCGACACTTCCTTGCTAGGAAATAGCATCTGCAGATGTCTACGTATCGTAGCAATAGAGTTCTAATGCTTTTTAAAACGCGACATCGCATCTCATTTCTATGTTTCATGGTAAGATAAAATATGATTTGCGAAGTGTCATGTACTCCTCGTCTACACTTCAAATGAATGTAAATGCAACACTTCCTTGCTAGGAAATAGCGTCTGCAGATGTCTACGTATCGTAGCAATAGAGTTCTAATGCTTTTTAAAACGCGATATCGCATCTCATTTCTATGTTTCATGGTAAGATATAATATGATTTGCGAAGTGTTATGCATTCCTCGTCTAGGATTCAAATGAATGTAAATGCGACACTTCCTTGCAAGGAAATAACGTTTGCAGATGTCTACGTATCGTAGCAATAGAGTTCTAATGCTTCTTAAAACGCGATATCGCATCTCATTTCTATTTTTCATGGTAAGATATAATATGATTTGCAAAGTGTTATGTATTCCTCGTCTACACTTCAAATGAATGTAAATGTGACACTTCCTTGCAAGGAAATAGCGTTTGCAGATGTCTATGTATCGTAGCAATAGATTTCTAATGCTTCTTAAAACGCGATATCGCATCTCATTTCTGTGTTTCATGGTAAGGTATAATATGATTTGCGATGTGTTATGTATTCCTCGTTTACACTTCAAATGAATGTAAATGCGACACTTCCTTGCAAGGAAATAGCGTTTGCAGATGTCTACGTATCGTAGCAATGGATTTCTGATGCTTCTTAAAACGCGATATCGCATCTCATTTCTATGTTTCATGGTAAGATAAAATATGATTTGCGAGATGTCATGTATTCCTCGTCTACGATTCAAATGGATGTAAATGCGACACTTCCTTGCTAGGAAATAGCGTCTGCAGATGTCTACGTATCGTAGCAATAGAGTTCTAATGCTTTTTAAAACGCGATATCGCATCTCATTTCTATGTTTCACGGTAAGGTATAATATGATTTGCGAAGTGTTATGTATTCCTCGTCTACACTTCAAATGAATGTAAATGCGACACTTCCTTGCAAGGAAATGGCGTTTGCAGATGTCTAAGTATCGTAGCAATGGATTTCTGTTGCTTCTTAAAACGCGATATCGCATCTCATTTCTATGTTTCATGGTAAGATATAATATGATTTGCGAAGTGTTATACATTCCTCGTCTACGATTCAAATGAATGTAAATACGACACTTCCTTGCTAGGAAATAGCGTCTGCAGATGTCTACGTATCGTAGCAATAGAGTTGTAATGCTTTTTAAAACGCGATATCGCATCTCATTTCTATGTTTCATGGTAAGATATAATATGATTTGCGAAGTGTTATGCATTCCTCGTCTACGATTCAAATGAATGTAAATGCGACACTTCCTTGCAAGGAAATAACGTTTGCAGATGTCTACGTATCGTAGCAATAGAGTTCTAATGCTTCTTAAAACGCGATATCGCATCTCATTTCTATGTTTCATGATAAGATATAATATGATATGCGAAGTGTTATACATTCCTCGTCTACGATTCAAATGAATGTAAATACGACACTTCCTTGCAAGGAAGTAGCGTTTGCAGATGTCTACGTATCGTAGCAATAAAGTTCTTATGATTCTTAAAACGCGATATAGCATCCCATTTCTATGTTTCATGGTAAGATAAAATATGATTTGCGAAGTGTTATGCATTCCTCGTCAACGATTCAAATGAATGTAAATGCGACACTTCCTTGCAAGGAAATAGCGTTTGCAGATGTCTACGTATCGTAGCAATAGAGTTCTTATGATTCTTAAAACGCGATATCGCATCTCATTGCTATGTTTCATGGTAAGATAAAATATGATTTGCGAAGTGTCATGTACTCCTCGTCTACACTTCAAATGAATGTAAATGCGACACTCCCTTGCAAGGATATAGCGTTTGCAGATGTCTACGTATCGTAGCAATAGAGTTCTATTGCATCTTAAAACGCGATATCGCATCTCATTTCTATGTTTCATGGTAAGATATAATATGATTTGCGAAGTGTTATGCATTCCTCGTCTACGATTCAAATGAATGTAAATGCGACACTTCCTTGCAAGGAAATAGCGTCTGCAGATGTCTACGTATCGTAGCAATAGAGTTCTAATGCTTTTTAAAACGCGATATCGCATCTCATTTCTATGTTTCATGGTAAGATAAAATATGATTTGCGAAGTGTCATGTATTCCTCGTCTACACTTCAAATGAATGTGAATGCGACACTTCCTCGCTAGGAAATAGCGTTTGCAGATGTCTACGTATCGTAGCAATAGATTTCTAATGCTTCTTAAAACGCGATATCGCATCTCATTTCTATGTTTCATGGTAAAATATAATATGATTTGCGACGTATCATGTATTCGTCGTCTACGATTCAAATGAATGTAAATGCGACACTTCCTTGCAAGGAAATAGCGTCTGCAGATGTCTAGGTATCGTAGCAATAGAGTTCTAATGCTTCTTAAAACGCGATATCGCATCTCATTTCTATGTTTCATGGTAAGATAAAATATGATTTGCGAGATGTCATGTATTCCTCGTCTACGATTCAAATGGATGTAAATGCGACACTTCCTTGCTAGGAAATAGCGTCTGCAGATGTCTACGTATCGTAGCAATAGAGTTCTAATGCTTTTTAAAACGCGATATCGCATCTCATTTCTATGTTTCATGGTAAGATATAATATGATTTGCGAAGTGTTATGTATTCCTCGTCTACGCTTCAAATGAATGTAAATGCGACACTTCCTTGCAAGGAAATAGCGTTTGCAGATGTCTAAGTATCGTAGCAATGAATTTCTGTTGCTTCCTAAAACGCGATATCGCATATCATTTCTATGTTTCATGGTAAGATATAATATAATTTGCGAAGTGTCATGTATTCCTCTTCAACACTTCAAATGAATGTAAATGCGACACTTCCTTGCTAGGAAATAGCATCTGCAGATGTCTACGTATCGTAGCAATAGAGTTCTAATGCTTTTTAAAACGCGATATCGCATCTCATTTCTATGTTTCATGGTAAGATATAATATGATTTGCGAAGTGTTATGCATTCCTCGTCAACGATTCAAATGAATGTAAATGCGACACTTCCTTGCTAGGAATTAGCGTTTGCAGATGTCTACGTATCGTAGCAATAGAGTTCTAATGCTTCTTAAAACGCGATATCGCATCTCATTTCTATGTTTCATGGTAAGATATAATATGACTTGCGAAGTGTTATGTCTTCCTCGTCTACGCTTCAAATGAATGTGAATGCGACACTTCCTCGCTAGGAAATAGCGTTTGCAGATGTCTACGTATCGTAGCAATAGATTTCTAATGCTTCTTAAAACGCGATATCGCATCTCATTTCTATGTTTCATGATAAGATATAATATGATTTGCGAAGTATCATGTATTCCTCGTCTACGATTCAAATGAATGTAAATGCGACACTTCCTTGCAAGGAAATAGCGTCTGCAGATGTCTAGGTATCGTAGCAATAGAGTTCTAATGCTTCTTAAAACGCGATATCGCATCTCATTTCTATGTTTCATGATAAGATATAATATGATTTGCGAAGTGTTATACATTCCTCGTCTACGATTCAAATGAATGTAAATGCGACACTTCCTTGCAAGGAAATAGCGTTTGCAAATGTCTACGTATCGTAGCAATAAAGTTCTAATGATTCTTAAAACGCGATATCGCATCTCATTTCTATTTTTCATGGTAAGATATAATATGATTTGCGAAGTGTTATGTATTCCTCGTCTACACTTCAAATGAATGTAAATGCGACACTTCCTTGCTAGGAAATAGCGTCTGCAGATGTCTACGTATCGTAGCAATAGAGTTCTAATGCTTTTTAAAACGCGATATCGCATCTCATTTCTATGTTTCACGGTAAGGTATAATATGATTTGCGAAGTATTATGTATTCCTCGTCTACACTTCAAATGAATGTAAATGCGACACTTCCTTGCAAGGAAATGGCGTTTGCAGATGTCTAAGTATCGTAGCAATGGATTTCTGTTGCTTCTTAAAACGCGATATCGCATCTCATTTCTATGTTTCATGGTAAGATATAATATGATTTGCGAAGTGTCATGTATTCCTCTTCTACACTTCAAATGAATGTAAATGCGACACTTCCTTGCTAGGAAATAGCATCTGCAGATGTCTACGTATCGTAGCAATAGAGTTCTAATGCTTTTTAAAACGCGACATCGCATCTCATTTCTATGTTTCATGGTAAGATAAAATATGATTTGCGAAGTGTCATGTACTCCTCGTCTACACTTCAAATGAATGTAAATGCAACACTTCCTTGCTAGGAAATAGCGTCTGCAGATGTCTACGTATCGTAGCAATAGAGTTCTAATGCTTTTTAAAACGCGATATCGCATCTCATTTCTATGTTTCATGGTAAGATATAATATGATTTGCGAAGTGTTATGCATTCCTCGTCTAGGATTCAAATGAATGTAAATGCGACACTTCCTTGCAAGGAAATAACGTTTGCAGATGTCTACGTATCGTAGCAATAGAGTTCTAATGCTTCTTAAAACGCGATATCGCATCTCATTTCTATTTTTCATGGTAAGATATAATATGATTTGCAAAGTGTTATGTATTCCTCGTCTACACTTCAAATGAATGTAAATGCGACACTTCCTTGCAAGGAAATAGCGTTTGCAGATGTCTATGTATCGTAGCAATAGATTTCTAATGCTTCTTAAAACGCGATATCGCATCTCATTTCTGTGTTTCATGGTAAGGTATAATATGATTTGCGATGTGTTATGTATTCCTCGTTTACACTTCAAATGAATGTAAATGCGACACTTCCTTGCAAGGAAATAGCGTTTGCAGATGTCTACGTATCGTAGCAATGGATTTCTGATGCTTCTTAAAACGCGATATCGCATCTCATTTCTATGTTTCATGGTAAGATAAAATATGATTTGCGAGATGTCATGTATTCCTCGTCTACGATTCAAATGGATGTAAATGCGACACTTCCTTGCTAGGAAATAGCGTCTGCAGATGTCTACGTATCGTAGCAATAGAGTTCTAATGCTTTTTAAAACGCGATATCGCATCTCATTTCTATGTTTCACGGTAAGGTATAATATGATTTGCGAAGTGTTATGTATTCCTCGTCTACACTTCAAATGAATGTAAATGCGACACTTCCTTGCAAGGAAATGGCGTTTGCAGATGTCTAAGTATCGTAGCAATGGATTTCTGTTGCTTCTTAAAACGCGATATCGCATCTCATTTCTATGTTTCATGGTAAGATATAATATGATTTGCGAAGTGTTATACATTCCTCGTCTACGATTCAAATGAATGTAAATACGACACTTCCTTGCTAGGAAATAGCGTCTGCAGATGTCTACGTATCGTAGCAATAGAGTTGTAATGCTTTTTAAAACGCGATATCGCATCTCATTTCTATGTTTCATGGTAAGATATAATATGATTTGCGAAGTGTTATGCATTCCTCGTCTACGATTCAAATGAATGTAAATGCGACACTTCCTTGCAAGGAAATAACGTTTGCAGATGTCTACGTATCGTAGCAATAGAGTTCTAATGCTTCTTAAAACGCGATATCGCATCTCATTTCTATGTTTCATGATAAGATATAATATGATATGCGAAGTGTTATACATTCCTCGTCTACGATTCAAATGAATGTAAATACGACACTTCCTTGCAAGGAAGTAGCGTTTGCAGATGTCTACGTATCGTAGCAATAAAGTTCTTATGATTCTTAAAACGCGATATAGCATCCCATTTCTATGTTTCATGGTAAGATAAAATATGTTTTGCGAAGTGTTATGCATTCCTCGTCAACGATTCAAATGAATGTAAATGCGACACTTCCTTGCAAGGAAATAGCGTTTGCAGATGTCTACGTATCGTAGCAATAGAGTTCTTATGATTCTTAAAACGCGATATCGCATCTCATTGCTATGTTTCATGGTAAGATAAAATATGATTTGCGAAGTGTCATGTACTCCTCGTCTACACTTCAAATGAATGTAAATGCGACACTCCCTTGCAAGGATATAGCGTTTGCAGATGTCTACGTATCGTAGCAATAGAGTTCTATTGCATCTTAAAACGCGATATCGCATCTCATTTCTATGTTTCATGGTAAGATATAATATGATTTGCGAAGTGTTATGCATTCCTCGTCTACGATTCAAATGAATGTAAATGCGACACTTCCTTGCAAGGAAATAGCGTCTGCAGATGTCTACGTATCGTAGCAATAGAGTTCTAATGCTTTTTAAAACGCGATATCGCATCTCATTTCTATGTTTCATGGTAAGATAAAATATGATTTGCGAAGTGTCATGTATTCCTCGTCTACACATCAAATGAATGTGAATGCGACACTTCCTCGCTAGGAAATAGCGTTTGCAGATGTCTACGTATCGTAGCAATAGATTTCTAATGCTTCTTAAAACGCGATATCGCATCTCATTTCTATGTTTCATGGTAAAATATAATATGATTTGCGACGTATCATGTATTCGTCGTCTACGATTCAAATGAATGTAAATGCGACACTTCCTTGCAAGGAAATAGCGTCTGCAGATGTCTAGGTATCGTAGCAATAGAGTTCTAATGCTTCTTAAAACGCGATATCGCATCTCATTTCTATGTTTCATGATAAGATATAATATGATTTGCGAAGTGTTGTACATTCCTCGTCTACGATTCAAATGAATGTAAATGCGACACTTCCTTGCAAGGAAATAGCGTCTGCAGATGTCTAGGTATCGTAGCAATAGAGTTCTAATGCTTCTTAAAACGAGATATCGCATCTCATTTCTATGTTTCATGATAAGATATAATATGATATGCGAAGTGTTATACATTCCTCGTCTACGATTCAAATGAATGTAAATACGACACTTCCTTGCTAGGAAATAGCGTCTGCAGATGTCTACGTATCGTAGCAATAGAGTTCTAATGCTTTTTAAAACGCGATATCGCATCTCATTTCTATGTTTCATGGTAAGATAAAATATGATTTGCGAAGTGTTATGCATTCCTCGTCAACGATTCAAATGAATGTAAATGCGACACTTCCTTGCAAGGAAATAGCGTTTGCAGATGTCTACGTATCGTAGCAATAGAGTTCTTATGATTCTTAAAACGCGATATCGCATCTCATTGCTATGTTTCATGGTAAGATAAAATATGATTTGCGAAGTGTCATGTACTCCTCGTCTACACTTCAAATGAATGTAAATGCAACACTTCCTTGCTAGGAAATGGCGTCTGCAGATGTCTACGTATCGTAGCAATAGAGTTCTAATGCTTTTTAAAACGCGATATCGCATCTCATTTCTATGATTCATGGTAAGATATAATATGATTTGCGAAGTGTTATGCATTCCTCGTCTACGATTCAAATGAATGTAAATGCGACACTTCCTTGCAAGGAAATAACGTTTGCAGATGTCTACGTATCGTAGCAATAGAGTTCTAATGCTTCTTAAAACGCGATATCGCATCTCATTTCTATTTTTCATGGTAAGATATAATATGATTTGCAAAGTGTTATGTATTCCTCGTCTACACTTCAAATGAATGTAAATGCGACACTTCCTTGCAAGGAAATAGCGTTTGCAGATGTCTATGTATCGTAGCAATAGATTTCTAATGCTTCTTAAAACGCGATATCGCATCTCATTTCTGTGTTTCATGGTAAGGTATAATATGATTTGCGAAGTGTTATGTATTCCTCGTTTACACTTCAAATGAATGTAAATGCGACACTTCCTTGCAAGGAAATAGCGTTTGCAGATGTCTACGTATCGTAGCAATGGATTTCTGATGCTTCTTAAAACGCGATATCGCATCTCATTTCTATGTTTCATGGTAAGATAAAATATGATTTGCGAGATGTCATGTATTCCTCGTCTACGATTCAAATGGATGTAAATGCGACACTTCCTTGCTAGGAAATAGCGTCTGCAGATGTCTACGTATCGTAGCAATAGAGTTCTAATGCTTTTTAAAACGCGATATCGCATCTCATTTCTATGTTTCATGGTAAGATATAATATGATTTGCGAAGTGTTATGTATTCCTCGTCTACGCTTCAAATGAATGTAAATGCGACACTTCCTTGCAAGGAAATAGCGTTTGCAGATGTCTAAGTATCGTAGCAATGAATTTCTGTTGCTTCCTAAAACGCGATATCGCATATCATTTCTATGTTTCATGGTAAGATATAATATAATTTGCGAAGTGTCATGTATTCCTCTTCAACACTTCAAATGAATGTAAATGCGACACTTCCTTGCTAGGAAATAGCATCTGCAGATGTCTACGTATCGTAGCAATAGAGTTCTAATGCTTTTTAAAACGCGATATCGCATCTCATTTCTATGTTTCATGGTAAGATATAATATGATTTGCGAAGTGTTATGCATTCCTCGTCAACGATTCAAATGAATGTAAATGCGACACTTCCTTGCTAGGAATTAGCGTTTGCAGATGTCTACGTATCGTAGCAATAGAGTTCTAATGCTTCTTAAAACGCGATATCGCATCTCATTTCTATGTTTCATGGTAAGATATAATATGACTTGCGAAGTGTTATGTCTTCCTCGTCTACGCTTCAAATGAATGTGAATGCGACACTTCCTCGCTAGGAAATAGCGTTTGCAGATGTCTACGTATCGTAGCAATAGATTTCTAATGCTTCTTAAAACGCGATATCGCATCTCATTTCTATGTTTCATGATAAGATATAATATGATTTGCGAAGTATCATGTATTCCTCGTCTACGATTCAAATGAATGTAAATGCGACACTTCCTTGCAAGGAAATAGCGTCTGCAGATGTCTAGGTATCGTAGCAATAGAGTTCTAATGCTTCTTAAAACGCGATATCGCATCTCATTTCTATGTTTCATGATAAGATATAATATGATTTGCGAAGTGTTATACATTCCTCGTCTACGATTCAAATGAATGTAAATGCGACACTTCCTTGCAAGGAAATAGCGTTTGCAAATGTCTACGTATCGTAGCAATAAAGTTCTAATGATTCTTAAAACGCGATATCGCATCTCATTTCTATTTTTCATGGTAAGATATAATATGATTTGCGAAGTGTTATGTATTCCTCGTCTACACTTCAAATGAATGTAAATGCGACACCTCCTTGCAAGGAAATGGCGTTTGCAGATGTCTACGTATCGTAGCAATAGAGTTCTAATGATTCTTAAAACGCGATATCGCATCCCATTTCTATGTTTCATGGTAAGATAAAATATGATTTGCGAAGTGTCATATATTCCTCGTCAACACTTCAAATGAATGTAAATGCGACACTTCCTTGCAAGGAAATAGCGTTTGCAGATGTCTACGTATCGTAACAATAGAGTTCTAATGCTTTTTAAAACGCGACATCGCATCTCATTTCTATGTTTCATGGTAAGATAAAATATGATTTGCGAAGTGTCATGTACTCCTCGTCTACACTTCAAATGAATGTAAATGCAACACTTCCTTGCTAGGAAATAGCGTCTGCAGATGTCTACGTATCGTAGCAATAGAGTTCTAATGCTTTTTAAAACGCGATATCGCATCTCATTTCTATGTTTCATGGTAAGATAAAATATGATTTGCGAGATGTCATGTATTCCTCGTCTACGATTCAAATGGATGTAAATGCGACACTTCCTTGCTAGGAAATAGCGTCTGCAGATGTCTACGTATCGTAGCAATAGAGTTCTAATGCTTTTTAAAACGCGATATCGCATCTCATTTCTATGTTTCACGGTAAGGTATAATATGATTTGCGAAGTGTTATGTATTCCTCGTCTACACTTCAAATGAATGTAAATGCGACACTTCCTTGCAAGGAAATGGCGTTTGCAGATGTCTAAGTATCGTAGCAATGGATTTCTGTTGCTTCTTAAAACGCGATATCGCATCTCATTTCTATGTTTCATGGTAAGGTATAATATGATTTGCGAAGTGTTATCTATTCCTCGTCTACACTTCAAATGAATGTAAATGCGACACTTCCTTGCAAGGAAATAGCGTTTGCAGATGTCTACGTATCGTAGCAATGGAATTCTGATGCTTCTTAAAACGCGATATCGCATCTCATTTCTATGTTTCATGGTAAGATAAAATATGATTTGCGAGATGTCATGTATTCCTCGTCTACGATTCAAATGGATGTAAATGCGACACTTCCTTGCAAGGAAATAGCGTTTGCAGATGTCTACGTATCGTGGCAATAGAGTTCTAATGCTTCTTAGAACGCGATATCGCATCTCATTTCTATGTTTCATGGTAAGATATAATATGATTTGCGAACTGTCATGTATTCCTCTTCTACACTTCAAATGAATGTAAATGCGACACTTCCTTGCTAGGAAATAGCATCTGCAGATGTCTACGTATCGTAGCAATAGAGTTCTAATGCTTTTTAAAACGCGATATCGCATCTCATTTCTATGTTTCATGGTAAGATATAATATGATTTGCGAAGTGTTAAGCATTCCTCGTCTACGATTCAAATGAATGTAAATGCGACACTTCCTTGCTAGGAAATAGCGTTTGCAGATGTCTACGTATCGTAGCAATAGAGTTCTAATGCTTCTTAAAAAGCGATATCGCATCTCATTTCTATTTTTCATGGTAAGATATAATATGATTTGCGAAGTGTTATGTATTCCTCGTCTACACTTCAAATGAATGTAAATGCGACATTTCCTTGCAAGGAAATAGCGTTTGCAGATGTCTACGTATCGTAGCAATAGAGTTCTAATGCTTTTTAAAACGCGATATCGCAACTCATTTCTATGTTTCATGGTAAGATATAATATGACTTGCGAAGTGTTATGTCTTCCTCGTCTACACTTCAAATGAATGTGAATGCGACACTTCCTCGCTAGGAAATAGCGTTTGCGGGTGTCTACGTATCGTAGCAATAGATTTCTAATGCTTCTTAAAACGCGATATCGCATCTCATTTCTATGTTTCATGGTAAGATATAATATGACTTGCGAAGTGTTATGTCTTCCTCGTCTACACTTCAAATGAATGTGAATGCGACACTTCCTCGCTAGGAAATAGCGTTTGCAGATGTCTACGTATCGTAGCAATAGATTTCTAATGCTTCTTAAAACGCGATATCGCATCTCATTTCTATGTTTCATGATAAGATATAATATGATTTGCGAAGTATCATGTATTCCTCGTCTACGATTCAAATGAATGTAAATGCGACACTTCCTTGCAAGGAAATAGCGTCTGCAGATGTCTAGGTATCGTAGCAATAGAGTTCTAATGCTTCTTAAAACGCGATATCGCATCTCATTTCTATGTTTCATGATAAGATATAATATGATTTGCGAAGTGTTATACATTCCTCGTCTACGATTCAAACGAATGTAAATGCGACACTTCCTTGCAAGGAAATAGCGTTTGCAAATGTCTACGTATCGTAGCAATAAAGTTCTAATGATTCTTAAAACGCGATATCGCATCCCATTTCTATGTTTCATGGTAAGATAAAATATGATTTGCGAAGTGTCATATATTTCTCGTCTACACTTCAAATGAATGTAAATGCGACACTTCCTTGCTAGGAAATAGCGTCTGCAGATGTCTACGTATCGTAGCAATAGAGTTCTAATGCTTTTTAAAACGCGATATCGCATCTCATTTCTATGTTTCATGGTAAGATATAATATGATTTGCGAAGTGTTATGCATTCCTCGTCTACGATTCAAATGAATGTAAATGCGACACTTCCTTGCAAGGAAATAGCGTTTGCAGATGTCTACGTATCGTAGCAATAGAGTTCTTATGCTTTTTAAAACGCGATATCGCATCTTATTTCTATGTTTCATGGTAAGATATAATATGATTTGCGAAGTGTTACGTATTCCTCGTCTACACTTCAAATGAATGTAAATGCGACACTTCCTTGCAAGGAAATAGCGTTTGCATATGTCTACGTATCGTAGCAATAGAGTTCTAATGCTTCTTAAAACGCGATATCGCATCTCATTTCTATTTTTCATGGTAAGATATAATATGATTTGCGAAGTGTTATGTATTCCTCGTCTACACTTCAAATGAATGTAAATACGACACTTCCTTGCAAGGAAATAGCGTTTGCAGACGTCTATGTATCGTAGCAATAGATTTCTAATGCTTCTTAAAACGCGATATCGCATCTCATTTCTATGTTTCACGGTAAGGTATAATATGATTTGCGAAGTGTTATGTATTCCTCGTCTACACTTCAAATGAAAGTAAATGCGACACTTCCTTGCAAGGAAATAGCGTTTGCAGATGTCTACGTATCGTAGCAATGGATTTCTGATGCTTCTTAAGACGCGATATCGCATCTCATTTCTATGTTTCATGGTAAGATATAATATGATTTGCGAAGTGTCATGTATTCCTCGTCTACACTTCAAATGAATGTAAATGCGACACTTCCTTGCTAGGAAATAGCATCTCCAGATGTCTACGTATCGTAGCAATAGAGTTCTAATGCTTTTTAAAACGCGATATCGCATCTTATTTCTATGTTTCATGGTAAGATATAATATGATTTGCGATGTGTTATGCATTCCTCGTCTACGATTCAAATGAATGAAAATGCGACACTTCCTTGCAAGGAAATAGCGTTTGCAGATGTCTACGTATCGTAGCAATGGATTTCTGATGCTTCTTAAAACGCGATATCGCATCTCATTTCTATGTTTCATGGTAAGATAAAATATGATTTGCGAGATGTCATGTATTCCTCGTCTACGATTCAAATGGATGTAAATGCGACACTTCCTTGCTAGGAAATAGCGTCTGCAGATGTCTACGTATCGTAGCAATAGAGTTCTAATGCTTTTTAAAACGCGATATCGCATCTCATTTCTATGTTTCATGGTAAGATATAATATGATTTGCGAAGTGTTATGCATTCCTCGTCTACGATTCAAATGAATGTAAATGCGACACTTCCTTGCAAGGAAATAGCGTTTGCAGATGTCTACGTATCGTAGCAATGGATTTCTGATGCTTCTTAAGACGCGATATCGCATCTCATTTCTATGTTTCATGGTAAGATATAATATGATTTGCGAAGTGTCATGTATTCCTCGTCTACACTTCAAATGAATGTAAATGCGACATTTCCTTGCAAGGAAATAGCGTTTGCAGATGTCTACGTATCGTAGCAATAGAGTTCTAATGCTTTTTAAAACGCGATATCGCAACTCATTTCTATGTTTCATGGTAAGATATAATATGACTTGCGAAGTGTTATGTCTTCCTCGTCTACACTTCAAATGAATGTGAATGCGACACTTCCTCGCTAGGAAATAGCGTTTGCGGGTGTCTACGTATCGTAGCAATAGATTTCTAATGCTTCTTAAAACGCGATATCGCATCTCATTTCTATGTTTCATGGTAAGATATAATATGACTTGCGAAGTGTTATGTCTTCCTCGTCTACACTTCAAATGAATGTGAATGCGACACTTCCTCGCTAGGAAATAGCGTTTGCAGATGTCTACGTATCGTAGCAATAGATTTCTAATGCTTCTTAAAACGCGATATCGCATCTCATTTCTATGTTTCATGATAAGATATAATATGATTTGCGAAGTATCATGTATTCCTCGTCTACGATTCAAATGAATGTAAATGCGACACTTCCTTGCAAGGAAATAGCGTCTGCAGATGTCTAGGTATCGTAGCAATAGAGTTCTAATGCTTCTTAAAACGCGATATCGCATCTCATTTCTATGTTTCATGATAAGATATAATATGATTTGCGAAGTGTTATACATTCCTCGTCTACGATTCAAACGAATGTAAATGCGACACTTCCTTGCAAGGAAATAGCGTTTGCAAATGTCTACGTATCGTAGCAATAAAGTTCTAATGATTCTTAAAACGCGATATCGCATCCCATTTCTATGTTTCATGGTAAGATAAAATATGATTTGCGAAGTGTCATATATTTCTCGTCTACACTTCAAATGAATGTAAATGCGACACTTCCTTGCTAGGAAATAGCGTCTGCAGATGTCTACGTATCGTAGCAATAGAGTTCTAATGCTTTTTAAAACGCGATATCGCATCTCATTTCTATGTTTCATGGTAAGATATAATATGATTTGCGAAGTGTTATGCATTCCTCGTCTACGATTCAAATGAATGTAAATGCGACACTTCCTTGCAAGGAAATAGCGTTTGCAGATGTCTACGTATCGTAGCAATAGAGTTCTTATGCTTTTTAAAACGCGATATCGCATCTTATTTCTATGTTTCATGGTAAGATATAATATGATTTGCGAAGTGTTACGTATTCCTCGTCTACACTTCAAATGAATGTAAATGCGACACTTCCTTGCAAGGAAATAGCGTTTGCAGATGTCTACGTATCGTAGCAATAGAGTTCTAATGCTTCTTAAAACGCGATATCGCATCTCATTTCTATTTTTCATGGTAAGATATAATATGATTTGCGAAGTGTTATGTATTCCTCGTCTACACTTCAAATGAATGTAAATACGACACTTCCTTGCAAGGAAATAGCGTTTGCAGATGTCTATGTATCGTAGCAATAGATTTCTAATGCTTCTTAAAACGCGATATCGCATCTCATTTCTATGTTTCATGGTAAGATAAAATATGATTTGCGAGATGTCATGTATTCCTCGTCTACGATTCAAATGGATGTAAATGCGACACTTCCTTGCTAGGAAATAGCGTCTGCAGATGTCTACGTATCGTAGCAATAGAGTTCTAATGCTTTTTAAAACGCGATATCGCATCTCATTTCTATGTTTCATGGTAAGATATAATATGATTTGCGAAGTGTTATGCATTCCTCGTCTACGATTCAAATGAATGTAAATGCGACACTTCCTTGCAAGGAAATAGCGTTTGCAGATGTCTACGTATCGTAGCAATGGATTTCTGATGCTTCTTAAGACGCGATATCGCATCTCATTTCTATGTTTCATGGTAAGATATAATATGATTTGCGAAGTGTCATGTATTCCTCGTCTACACTTCAAATGAATGTAAATGCGACACTTCCTTGCTAGGAAATAGCATTTACAGATGTCTACGTATCGTAGCAATCGAGTTCTAATGCTTTTTAAAACGCGATATCGCATCTTATTTCAATGTTTCATGGTAAGATATAATATGATTTGCGATGTGTTATGCATTCCTCGTCTACACTTCAAATGAATGTAAATGCGACACTTCCTTGCAATTAAATGGCGTTTGCAGATGTCTGCGTATCGTAGCAATAGAGTTCTTGTGATTCTTAAATCGCGATATTGCATCCCATTTCTATGTTTCATGGTAAGATATAATATGATTTGCAAAGTGTTATGTATTCCTCGTCTAAATTTCAAATGAATGTGAATGCGACACTTCCCCGCTAGGAAATAGCGTTTGCAGATGTCTACGTATCGTAGCAATAGATTTCTAATGCTTCTTAAAACGCGATATCGCATCTCATTTCTATGTTTCATGGTAAGATATAATATTCATTGCGAAGTGTTATGCATTCCTCGTCTACGATTCAAATGAATGTAAATGCGACACTTCCTTGCAAGGAAATAGCGTTTGCAGATGTCTACGTATCGTAGCAATAGAGTTCTAATGCTTCTTAGAACGCGATATCGCATCTCATTTCTATTTTTCATGGTAAGATGTAATATGATTTGCGAAGTGTTATGTATTCCTCGTCTACACTTCAAGTGAATGTAAATGCGACACTTCCTTGCAAGGAAATAGCGTTTGCAGATGTCTATGTATCGTAGCAATAGATTTCTAATGCTTCTTAAAACGCGATATCGCATCTCATTTCTATGTTTCATGGTAAGGTATAATATGATTTGCGAAGTGTTATGTATTCCTCGTCTACACTTCAAATGAATGTAAATGCGACACTTCCTTGCAAGGAAATAGCGTTTGCAGATGTCTACGTATCGTAGCAATAGAGTTCTAATGCTTCTTAAAACGCGATATCGCATCTCATTTCTATTTTTCATGGTAAGATATAATATGATTTGCGAAGTGCTATGTATTCCTCGTCTACACTTCAAATGAATGTAAATACGACACTTCCTTGCAAGGAAATAGCGTTTGCAGATGTCTATGTATCGTAGCAATAGATTTCTAATGCTTCTTAAAACGCGATATCGCATCTCATTTCTATGTTTCACGGTAAGGTATAATATGATTTGCGAAGTGTTATGTATTCCTCGTCTACACTTCAAATGAAAGTAAACGCGACAATTCCTTGCAAGGAAATAGCGTTTGCAGATGTCTACGTATCGTAGCAATGGATTTCTGATGCTTCTTAAGACGCGATATCGCATCTCATTTCTATGTTTCATGGTAAGATATAATATGATTTGCGAAGTGTCATGTATTCCTCGTCTACACTTCAAATGAATGTAAATGCGACACTTCCTTGCTAGGAAATAGCATCTACAGATGTCTACGCATCGTAGCAATAGAGTTCTAATGCTTTTTAAAACGCGATATCGCATCTTATTTCTATGTTTCATGGTAAGATATAATATGATTTGCGATGTGTTATGCATTCCTCGTCTACGATTCAAATGAATGTAAATGCGACACTTCCTTGCAAGGAAATAGCGTTTGCAGATGTCTACGTATCGTAGCAATGGATTTCTGATGCTTCTTAAAACGCGATATCGCATCTCATTTCTATGTTTCATGGTAAGATAAGATATGATTTGCGAAGTGTCATGTATTCCTCGTCTACACTTCAAATGAATGTAAATGCGACACTTCCTTGCAAGGAAATGGCGTTTGCAGATGTCTGCGTATCGTAGCAATAGAGTTCTTATGATTCTTAAATCGCGATATTGCATCCCATTTCTATGTTTCATGGTAAGATATAATATGATTTGCGAAGTGTTATGTATTCCTCGTCTAAATTTCAAATGAATGTGAATGCGACACTTCCCCGCTAGGAAATAGCGTTTGCAGATGTCTACGTATCGTAGCAATAGATTTCTAATGCTTCTTAAAACGCGATATCGCATCTCATTTCTATGTTTCATGGTAAGATATAATATTCATTGCGAAGTGTTATGCATTCCTCGTCTACGATTCAAATGAATGTAAATGCGACACTCCCTTGCAAGGATATAGCGTTTGCAGATGTCTACGTATCGTAGCAATAGAGTTCTAATGCTTTTTAAAACGCGATATCGCATCTCATTTCTATGTTTCATGGTAAGATAAAATATGATTTGCGAAGTGTCATGTATTCCTCGTCTGCACTTCAAATGAATGTGAATGCGACACTTCCTCGCTAGGAAATAGCGTTTGCAGATGTCTACGTATCGTAGCAATAGATTTCTAATGCTTCTTAAAACGCGATATCGCATCTCATTTCTATGTTTCATGGTAAAATATAATATGATTTGCGACGTATCATGTATTCCTCGTCTACGATTCAAATGAATGTAAATGCGACACTTCCTTGCAAGGAAATAGCGTCTGCAGATGTCTAGGTATCGTAGCAATAGAGTTCTAATGCTTCTTAAAACGCGATATCGCATCTCATTTCTATGTTTCATGATAAGATATAATATGATTTGCGAAGTGTTGTACATTCCTCGTCTACGATTCAAATGAATGTAAATGCGACACTTCCTTGCAAGGAAATAGCGTCTGCAGATGTCTAGGTATCGTAGCAATAGAGTTCTAATGCTTCTTAAAACGCGATATCGCATCTCATTTCTATGTTTCATGATAAGATATAATATGATTTGCGAAGTGTTGTACATTCCTCGTCTACGATTCAAATGAATGTAAATGCGACACTTCCTTGCAAGGAAATAGCGTCTGCAGATGTCTAGGTATCGTAGCAATAGAGTTCTAATGCTTCTTAAAACGCGATATCGCATCTCATTTCTATGTTTCATGATAAGATATAATATGATATGCGAAGTGTTATACATTCCTCGTCTACGATTCAAATGAATGTAAATACGACACTTCCTTGCTAGGAAATAGCGTCTGCAGATGTCTACGTATCGTAGCAATAAAGTTCTTATGATTCTTAAAACGCGATATAGCATCCCATTTCTATGTTTCATGGTAAGATAAAATATGATTTGCGAAGTGTTATGCATTCCTCGTCTACGATTCAAATGAATGTAAATGCGACACTTCCTTGCAAGGAAATAGCGTTTGCAGATGTCTACGTATCGTAGCAATAGAGTTCTTATGATTCTTAAAACGCGATATCGCATCTCATTGCTATGTTTCATGGTAAGATAAAGTATGATTTGCGAAGTGTCATGTACTCCTCGTCTACACTTCAAATGAATGTAAATGCAACACTTCCTTGCTAGGAAATAGCGTCTGCAGATGTCTACGTATCGTAGCAATAGAGTTCTAATGCTTTTTAAAACGCGATATCGCATCTCATTTCTATGTTTCACGGTAAGGTATAATATGATTTGCGAAGTGTTATGTATTCCTCGTCTACACTTCAAATGAATGTAAATGCGACACTTCCTTGCAAGGAAATGGCGTTTGCAGATGTCTAAGTATCGTAGCAATGGATTTCTGTTGCTTCTTAAAACGCGATATCGCATCTCATTTCTATGTTTCATGGTAAGATATAATATGATTTGCGAAGTGTCATGTATTCCTCTTCTACACTTCAAATGAATGTAAATGCGACACTTCCTTGCTAGGAAATAGCATCTGCAGATGTCTACGTATCGTAGCAATAGAGTTCTAATGCTTTTTAAAACGCGACATCGCATCTCATTTCTATGTTTCATGGTAAGATAAAATATGATTTGCGAAGTGTCATGTACTCCTCGTCTACACTTCAAATGAATGTAAATGCAACACTTCCTTGCTAGGAAATAGCGTCTGCAGATGTCTACGTATCGTAGCAATAGAGTTCTAATGCTTTTTAAAACGCGATATCGCATCTCATTTCTATGTTTCATGGTAAGATATAATATGATTTGCGAAGTGTTATGCATTCCTCGTCTAGGATTCAAATGAATGTAAATGCGACACTTCCTTGCAAGGAAAGAACGTTTGCAGATGTCTACGTATCGTAGCAATGGATTTCTGATGCTTCTTAAGACGCGATATCGCATCTCATTTCTATGTTTCATGGTAAGATATAATATGATTTGCGAAGTGTCATGTATTCCTCGTCTACACTTCAAATGAATGTAAATGCGACACTTCCTTGCTAGGAAATAGCATCTACAGATGTCTACGCATCGTAGCAATAGAGTTCTAATGCTTTTTAAAACGCGATATCGCATCTTATTTCTATGTTTCATGGTAAGATATAATATGATTTGCGATGTGTTATGCATTCCTCGTCTACGATTCAAATGAATGTAAATGCGACACTTCCTTGCAAGGAAATAGCGTTTGCAGATGTCTACGTATCGTAGCAATGGATTTCTGATGCTTCTTAAAACGCGATATCGCATCTCATTTCTATGTTTCATGGTAAGATAAGATATGATTTGCGAAGTGTCATGTATTCCTCGTCTACACTTCAAATGAATGTAAATGCGACACTTCCTTGCAAGGAAATGGCGTTTGCAGATGTCTGCGTATCGTAGCAATAGAGTTCTTATGATTCTTAAATCGCGATATTGCATCCCATTTCTATGTTTCATGGTAAGATATAATATGATTTGCGAAGTGTTATGTATTCCTCGTCTAAATTTCAAATGAATGTGAATGCGACACTTCCCCGCTAGGAAATAGCGTTTGCAGATGTCTACGTATCGTAGCAATAGATTTCTAATGCTTCTTAAAACGCGATATCGCATCTCATTTCTATGTTTCATGGTAAGATATAATATTCATTGCGAAGTGTTATGCATTCCTCGTCTACGATTCAAATGAATGTAAATGCGACACTCCCTTGCAAGGATATAGCGTTTGCAGATGTCTACGTATCGTAGCAATAGAGTTCTAATGCTTTTTAAAACGCGATATCGCATCTCATTTCTATGTTTCATGGTAAGATAAAATATGATTTGCGAAGTGTCATGTATTCCTCGTCTGCACTTCAAATGAATGTGAATGCGACACTTCCTCGCTAGGAAATAGCGTTTGCAGATGTCTACGTATCGTAGCAATAGATTTCTAATGCTTCTTAAAACGCGATATCGCATCTCATTTCTATGTTTCATGGTAAAATATAATATGATTTGCGACGTATCATGTATTCCTCGTCTACGATTCAAATGAATGTAAATGCGACACTTCCTTGCAAGGAAATAGCGTCTGCAGATGTCTAGGTATCGTAGCAATAGAGTTCTAATGCTTCTTAAAACGCGATATCGCATCTCATTTCTATGTTTCATGATAAGATATAATATGATTTGCGAAGTGTTGTACATTCCTCGTCTACGATTCAAATGAATGTAAATGCGACACTTCCTTGCAAGGAAATAGCGTCTGCAGATGTCTAGGTATCGTAGCAATAGAGTTCTAATGCTTCTTAAAACGCGATATCGCATCTCATTTCTATGTTTCATGATAAGATATAATATGATTTGCGAAGTGTTGTACATTCCTCGTCTACGATTCAAATGAATGTAAATGCGACACTTCCTTGCAAGGAAATAGCGTCTGCAGATGTCTAGGTATCGTAGCAATAGAGTTCTAATGCTTCTTAAAACGCGATATCGCATCTCATTTCTATGTTTCATGATAAGATATAATATGATATGCGAAGTGTTATACATTCCTCGTCTACGATTCAACTGAATGTAAATACGACACTTCCTTGCTAGGAAATAGCGTCTGCAGATGTCTACGTATCGTAGCAATAAAGTTCTTATGATTCTTAAAACGCGATATAGCATCCCATTTCTATGTTTCATGGTAAGATAAAATATGATTTGCGAAGTGTTATGCATTCCTCGTCTACGATTCAAATGAATGTAAATGCGACACTTCCTTGCAAGGAAATAGCGTTTGCAGATGTCTACGTATCGTAGCAATAGAGTTCTTATGATTCTTAAAACGCGATATCGCATCTCATTGCTATGTTTCATGGTAAGATAAAATATGATTTGCGAAGTGTCATGTACTCCTCGTCTACACTTCAAATGAATGTAAATGCAACACTTCCTTGCTAGGAAATAGCGTCTGCAGATGTCTACGTATCGTAGCAATAGAGTTCTAATGCTTTTTAAAACGCGATATCGCATCTCATTTCTATGTTTCACGGTAAGGTATAATATGATTTGCGAAGTGTTATGTATTCCTCGTCTACACTTCAAATGAATGTAAATGCGACACTTCCTTGCAAGGAAATGGCGTTTGCAGATGTCTAAGTATCGTAGCAATGGATTTCTGTTGCTTCTTAAAACGCGATATCGCATCTCATTTCTATGTTTCATGGTAAGATATAATATGATTTGCGAAGTGTCATGTATTCCTCTTCTACACTTCAAATGAATGTAAATGCGACACTTCCTTGCTAGGAAATAGCATCTGCAGATGTCTACGTATCGTAGCAATAGAGTTCTAATGCTTTTTAAAACGCGACATCGCATCTCATTTCTATGTTTCATGGTAAGATAAAATATGATTTGCGAAGTGTCATGTACTCCTCGTCTACACTTCAAATGAATGTAAATGCAACACTTCCTTGCTAGGAAATAGCGTCTGCAGATGTCTACGTATCGTAGCAATAGAGTTCTAATGCTTTTTAAAACGCGATATCGCATCTCATTTCTATGTTTCATGGTAAGATATAATATGATTTGCGAAGTGTTATGCATTCCTCGTCTAGGATTCAAATGAATGTAAATGCGACACTTCCTTGCAAGGAAAGAACGTTTGCAGATGTCTACGTATCGTAGCAATAGAGTTCTAATGCTTCTTAAAACGCGATATCGCATCTCATTTCTATTTTTCATGGTAAGATATAATATGATTTGCAAAGTGTTATGTATTCCTCGTCTACACTTCAAATGAATGTAAATGCGACACTTCCTTGCAAGGAAATGGCGTTTGCAGATGTCTAAGTATCGTAGCAATGGATTTCTGTTGCTTCTTAAAACGCGATATCGCATCTCATTTCTATGTTTCATGGTAAGATATAATATGATTTGCGAAGTGTCATGTATTCCTCTTCTACACTTCAAATGAATGTAAATGCGACACTTCCTTGCTAGGAAATAGCATCTGCAGATGTCTACGTATCGTAGCAATAGAGTTCTAATGCTTTTTAAAACGCGACATCGCATCTCATTTCTATGTTTCATGGTAAGATAAAATATGATTTGCGAAGTGTCATGTACTCCTCGTCTACACTTCAAATGAATGTAAATGCAACACTTCCTTGCTAGGAAATAGCGTCTGCAGATGTCTACGTATCGTAGCAATAGAGTTCTAATGCTTTTTAAAACGCGATATCGCATCTCATTTCTATGTTTCATGGTAAGATATAATATGATTTGCGAAGTGTTATGCATTCCTCGTCTAGGATTCAAATGAATGTAAATGCGACACTTCCTTGCAAGGAAAGAACGTTTGCAGATGTCTACGTATCGTAGCAATAGAGTTCTAATGCTTCTTAAAACGCGATATCGCATCTCATTTCTATTTTTCATGGTAAGATATAATATGATTTGCAAAGTGTTATGTATTCCTCGTCTACACTTCAAATGAATGTAAATGCGACACTTCCTTGCAAGGAAATAGCGTTTGCAGATGTCTATGTATCGTAGCAATAGATTTCTAATGCTTCTTAAAACGCGATATCGCATCTCATTTCTGTGTTTCATGGTAAGGTATAATATGATTTGCGATGTGTTATGTATTCCTCGTTTACACTTCAAATGAATGTAAATGCGACACTTCCTTGCAAGGAAATAGCGTTTGCAGATGTCTACGTATCGTAGCAATGGATTTCTGATGCTTCTTAAAACGCGATATCGCATCTCATTTCTATGTTTCATGGTAAGATAAAATATGATTTGCGAGATGTCATGTATTCCTCGTCTACGATTCAAATGGATGTAAATGCGACACTTCCTTGCTAGGAAATAGCGTCTGCAGATGTCTACGTATCGTAGCAATAGAGTTCTAATGCTTTTTAAAACGCGATATCGCATCTCATTTCTATGTTTCACGGTAAGGTATAATATGATTTGCGAAGTGTTATGTATTCCTCGTCTACACTTCAAATGAATGTAAATGCGACACTTCCTTGCAAGGAAATGGCGTTTGCAGATGTCTAAGTATCGTAGCAATGGATTTCTGTTGCTTCTTAAAACGCGATATCGCATCTCATTTCTATGTTTCATGGTAAGATATAATATGATTTGCGAAGTGTTATACATTCCTCGTCTACGATTCAAATGAATGTAAATACGACACTTCCTTGCTAGGAAATAGCGTCTGCAGATGTCTACGTATCGTAGCAATAGAGTTGTAATGCTTTTTAAAACGCGATATCGCATCTCATTTCTATGTTTCATGGTAAGATAAAATATGATTTGCGAAGTGTCATGTATTCCTCGTCTGCACTTCAAATGAATGTGAATGCGACACTTCCTCGCTAGGAAATAGCGTTTGCAGATGTCTACGTATCGTAGCAATAGATTTCTAATGCTTCTTAAAACGCGATATCGCATCTCATTTCTATGTTTCATGGTAAAATATAATATGATTTGCGACGTATCATGTATTCCTCGTCTACGATTCAAATGAATGTAAATGCGACACTTCCTTGCAAGGAAATAGCGTCTGCAGATGTCTAGGTATCGTAGCAATAGAGTTCTAATGCTTCTTAAAACGCGATATCGCATCTCATTTCTATGTTTCATGATAAGATATAATATGATTTGCGAAGTGTTGTACATTCCTCGTCTACGATTCAAATGAATGTAAATGCGACACTTCCTTGCAAGGAAATAGCGTCTGCAGATGTCTAGGTATCGTAGCAATAGAGTTCTAATGCTTCTTAAAACGCGATATCGCATCTCATTTCTATGTTTCATGATAAGATATAATATGATATGCGAAGTGTTATACATTCCTCGTCTACGATTCAACTGAATGTAAATACGACACTTCCTTGCTAGGAAATAGCGTCTGCAGATGTCTACGTATCGTAGCAATAAAGTTCTTATGATTCTTAAAACGCGATATAGCATCCCATTTCTATGTTTCATGGTAAGATAAAATATGATTTGCGAAGTGTTATGCATTCCTCGTCTACGATTCAAATGAATGTAAATGCGACACTTCCTTGCAAGGAAATAGCGTTTGCAGATGTCTACGTATCGTAGCAATAGAGTTCTTATGATTCTTAAAACGCGATATCGCATCTCATTGCTATGTTTCATGGTAAGATAAAATATGATTTGCGAAGTGTCATGTACTCCTCGTCTACACTTCAAATGAATGTAAATGCAACACTTCCTTGCTAGGAAATAGCGTCTGCAGATGTCTACGTATCGTAGCAATAGAGTTCTAATGCTTTTTAAAACGCGATATCGCATCTCATTTCTATGTTTCACGGTAAGGTATAATATGATTTGCGAAGTGTTATGTATTCCTCGTCTACACTTCAAATGAATGTAAATGCGACACTTCCTTGCAAGGAAATGGCGTTTGCAGATGTCTAAGTATCGTAGCAATGGATTTCTGTTGCTTCTTAAAACGCGATATCGCATCTCATTTCTATGTTTCATGGTAAGATATAATATGATTTGCGAAGTGTCATGTATTCCTCTTCTACACTTCAAATGAATGTAAATGCGACACTTCCTTGCTAGGAAATAGCATCTGCAGATGTCTACGTATCGTAGCAATAGAGTTCTAATGCTTTTTAAAACGCGACATCGCATCTCATTTCTATGTTTCATGGTAAGATAAAATATGATTTGCGAAGTGTCATGTACTCCTCGTCTACACTTCAAATGAATGTAAATGCAACACTTCCTTGCTAGGAAATAGCGTCTGCAGATGTCTACGTATCGTAGCAATAGAGTTCTAATGCTTTTTAAAACGCGATATCGCATCTCATTTCTATGTTTCATGGTAAGATATAATATGATTTGCGAAGTGTTATGCATTCCTCGTCTAGGATTCAAATGAATGTAAATGCGACACTTCCTTGCAAGGAAAGAACGTTTGCAGATGTCTACGTATCGTAGCAATAGAGTTCTAATGCTTCTTAAAACGCGATATCGCATCTCATTTCTATTTTTCATGGTAAGATATAATATGATTTGCAAAGTGTTATGTATTCCTCGTCTACACTTCAAATGAATGTAAATGCGACACTTCCTTGCAAGGAAATGGCGTTTGCAGATGTCTAAGTATCGTAGCAATGGATTTCTGTTGCTTCTTAAAACGCGATATCGCATCTCATTTCTATGTTTCATGGTAAGATATAATATGATTTGCGAAGTGTCATGTATTCCTCTTCTACACTTCAAATGAATGTAAATGCGACACTTCCTTGCTAGGAAATAGCATCTGCAGATGTCTACGTATCGTAGCAATAGAGTTCTAATGCTTTTTAAAACGCGACATCGCATCTCATTTCTATGTTTCATGGTAAGATAAAATATGATTTGCGAAGTGTCATGTACTCCTCGTCTACACTTCAAATGAATGTAAATGCAACACTTCCTTGCTAGGAAATAGCGTCTGCAGATGTCTACGTATCGTAGCAATAGAGTTCTAATGCTTTTTAAAACGCGATATCGCATCTCATTTCTATGTTTCATGGTAAGATATAATATGATTTGCGAAGTGTTATGCATTCCTCGTCTAGGATTCAAATGAATGTAAATGCGACACTTCCTTGCAAGGAAAGAACGTTTGCAGATGTCTACGTATCGTAGCAATAGAGTTCTAATGCTTCTTAAAACGCGATATCGCATCTCATTTCTATTTTTCATGGTAAGATATAATATGATTTGCAAAGTGTTATGTATTCCTCGTCTACACTTCAAATGAATGTAAATGCGACACTTCCTTGCAAGGAAATAGCGTTTGCAGATGTCTATGTATCGTAGCAATAGATTTCTAATGCTTCTTAAAACGCGATATCGCATCTCATTTCTGTGTTTCATGGTAAGGTATAATATGATTTGCGATGTGTTATGTATTCCTCGTTTACACTTCAAATGAATGTAAATGCGACACTTCCTTGCAAGGAAATAGCGTTTGCAGATGTCTACGTATCGTAGCAATGGATTTCTGATGCTTCTTAAAACGCGATATCGCATCTCATTTCTATGTTTCATGGTAAGATAAAATATGATTTGCGAGATGTCATGTATTCCTCGTCTACGATTCAAATGGATGTAAATGCGACACTTCCTTGCTAGGAAATAGCGTCTGCAGATGTCTACGTATCGTAGCAATAGAGTTCTAATGCTTTTTAAAACGCGATATCGCATCTCATTTCTATGTTTCACGGTAAGGTATAATATGATTTGCGAAGTGTTATGTATTCCTCGTCTACACTTCAAATGAATGTAAATGCGACACTTCCTTGCAAGGAAATGGCGTTTGCAGATGTCTAAGTATCGTAGCAATGGATTTCTGTTGCTTCTTAAAACGCGATATCGCATCTCATTTCTATGTTTCATGGTAAGATATAATATGATTTGCGAAGTGTTATACATTCCTCGTCTACGATTCAAATGAATGTAAATACGACACTTCCTTGCTAGGAAATAGCGTCTGCAGATGTCTACGTATCGTAGCAATAGAGTTGTAATGCTTTTTAAAACGCGATATCGCATCTCATTTCTATGTTTCATGGTAAGATATAATATGATTTGCGAAGTGTTATGCATTCCTCGTCTACGATTCAAATGAATGTAAATGCGACACTTCCTTGCAAGGAAATAACGTTTGCAGATGTCTACGTATCGTAGCAATAGAGTTCTAATGCTTCTTAAAACGCGATATCGCATCTCATTTCTATGTTTCATGATAAGATATAATATGATATGCGAAGTGTTATACATTCCTCGTCTACGATTCAAATGAATGTAAATACGACACTTCCTTGCAAGGAAGTAGCGTTTGCAGATGTCTACGTATCGTAGCAATAAAGTTCTTATGATTCTTAAAACGCGATATAGCATCCCATTTCTATGTTTCATGGTAAGATAAAATATGATTTGCGAAGTGTTATGCATTCCTCGTCAACGATTCAAATGAATGTAAATGCGACACTTCCTTGCAAGGAAATAGCGTTTGCAGATGTCTACGTATCGTAGCAATAGAGTTCTTATGATTCTTAAAACGCGATATCGCATCTCATTGCTATGTTTCATGGTAAGATAAAATATGATTTGCGAAGTGTCATGTACTCCTCGTCTACACTTCAAATGAATGTAAATGCGACACTCCCTTGCAAGGATATAGCGTTTGCAGATGTCTACGTATCGTAGCAATAGAGTTCTATTGCATCTTAAAACGCGATATCGCATCTCATTTCTATGTTTCATGGTAAGATATAATATGATTTGCGAAGTGTTATGCATTCCTCGTCTACGATTCAAATGAATGTAAATGCGACACTTCCTTGCAAGGAAATAGCGTCTGCAGATGTCTACGTATCGTAGCAATAGAGTTCTAATGCTTTTTAAAACGCGATATCGCATCTCATTTCTATGTTTCATGGTAAGATAAAATATGATTTGCGAAGTGTCATGTATTCCTCGTCTACACTTCAAATGAATGTGAATGCGACACTTCCTCGCTAGGAAATAGCGTTTGCAGATGTCTACGTATCGTAGCAATAGATTTCTAATGCTTCTTAAAACGCGATATCGCATCTCATTTCTATGTTTCATGGTAAAATATAATATGATTTGCGACGTATCATGTATTCGTCGTCTACGATTCAAATGAATGTAAATGCGACACTTCCTTGCAAGGAAATAGCGTCTGCAGATGTCTAGGTATCGTAGCAATAGAGTTCTAATGCTTCTTAAAACGCGATATCGCATCTCATTTCTATGTTTCATGATAAGATATAATATGATTTGCGAAGTGTTGTACATTCCTCGTCTACGATTCAAATGAATGTAAATGCGACACTTCCTTGCAAGGAAATAGCGTCTGCAGATGTCTAGGTATCGTAGCAATAGAGTTCTAATGCTTCTTAAAACGCGATATCGCATCTCATTTCTATGTTTCATGATAAGATATAATATGATATGCGAAGTGTTATACATTCCTCGTCTACGATTCAAATGAATGTAAATACGACACTTCCTTGCTAGGAATTAGCGTCTGCAGATGTCTACGTATCGTAGCAATAGAGTTCTAATGCTTTTTAAAACGCGATATCGCATCTCATTTCTATGTTTCATGGTAAGATAAAATATGATTTGCGAAGTGTTATGCATTCCTCGTCAACGATTCAAATGAATGTAAATGCGACACTTCCTTGCAAGGAAATAGCGTTTGCAGATGTCTACGTATCGTAGCAATAGAGTTCTTATGATTCTTAAAACGCGATATCGCATCTCATTGCTATGTTTCATGGTAAGATAAAATATGATTTGCGAAGTGTCATGTACTCCTCGTCTACACTTCAAATGAATGTAAATGCAACACTTCCTTGCTAGGAAATGGCGTCTGCAGATGTCTACGTATCGTAGCAATAGAGTTCTAATGCTTTTTAAAACGCGATATCGCATCTCATTTCTATGATTCATGGTAAGATATAATATGATTTGCGAAGTGTTATGCATTCCTCGTCTACGATTCAAATGAATGTAAATGCGACACTTCCTTGCAAGGAAATAACGTTTGCAGATGTCTACGTATCGTAGCAATAGAGTTCTAATGCTTCTTAAAACGCGATATCGCATCTCATTTCTATTTTTCATGGTAAGATATAATATGATTTGCAAAGTGTTATGTATTCCTCGTCTACACTTCAAATGAATGTAAATGCGACACTTCCTTGCAAGGAAATAGCGTTTGCAGATGTCTATGTATCGTAGCAATAGATTTCTAATGCTTCTTAAAACGCGATATCGCATCTCATTTCTGTGTTTCATGGTAAGGTATAATATGATTTGCGAAGTGTTATGTATTCCTCGTTTACACTTCAAATGAATGTAAATGCGACACTTCCTTGCAAGGAAATAGCGTTTGCAGATGTCTACGTATCGTAGCAATGGATTTCTGATGCTTCTTAAAACGCGATATCGCATCTCATTTCTATGTTTCATGGTAAGATAAAATATGATTTGCGAGATGTCATGTATTCCTCGTCTACGATTCAAATGGATGTAAATGCGACACTTCCTTGCTAGGAAATAGCGTCTGCAGATGTCTACGTATCGTAGCAATAGAGTTCTAATGCTTTTTAAAACGCGATATCGCATCTCATTTCTATGTTTCATGGTAAGATATAATATGATTTGCGAAGTGTTATGCATTCCTCGTCTACGATTCAAATGAATGTAAATGCGACACTTCCTTGCAAGGAAATAGCGTTTGCAGATGTCTACGTATCGTAGCAATAGAGTTCTAATGCTTCTTAGAACGCGATATCGCATCTCATTTCTATTTTTCATGGTAAGATATAATATGATTTGCGAAGTGTTATGTATTCCTCGTCTACACTTCAAATGAATGTAAATGCGACACTTCCTTGCAAGGAAATAGCGTTTGCAGATGTCTATGTATCGTAGCAATAGATTTCTAATGCTTCTTAAAACGCGATATCGCATCTCATTTCTATGTTTCATGGTAAGGTATAATATGATTTGCGAAGTGTTATGTATTCCTCGTCTACGCTTCAAATGAATGTAAATGCGACACTTCCTTGCAAGGAAATAGCGTTTGCAGATGTCTACGTATCGTAGGAATGGATTTCTGATGCTTCTTAAAACGCGATATCGCATCTCATTTCTATGTTTCATGGTAAGATATAATTTGATATGCGAAGTGCCATGTATTCCTCTTCTGCACTTCAAATGAATGTAAATGCGACACTTACTTGCTAGGAAATAGCAACTGCAGATGTCTACGTATCGTAGCAATAGAGTTCTAATGCTTTTTAAAACGCGATATCGCATCTTATTTCTATGTTTCATGGTAAGATATAATATGATTTGCGATGTGTTATGCATTCCTCGTCTACGATTCAAATGAATGTAAATGCGACACTTCCTTGCAAGGAAATAGCGTTTGCAGATGTCTACGTATCGTAGCAATAGAGTTCTTATGATTCTTAAAACGCGATATCGCATCTCATTTCTATGTTTCATGGTAAGATAAGATATGATTTGCGAAGTGTCATGTATTCCTCGTCTACACTTCAAATGAATGTAAATGCGACACTTCCTTGCAAGGAAATGGCGTTTGCAGATGTCTGCGTATCGTAGCAATAGAGTTCTTATGATTCTTAAATCGCGATATTGCATCCCATTTCTATGTTTCATGGTAAGATATAATATGATTTGCGAAGTGTTATGTATTCCTCGCCTAAATTTCAAATGAATGTGAATGCGACACTTCCCCGCTAGGAAATAGCGTTTGCAGATGTCTACGTATCGTAGCAATAGATTTCTAATGCTTCTTAAAACGCGATATCGCATCTCATTTCTATGTTTCATGGTAAGATATAATATTCATTGCGAAGTGTTATGCATTCCTCGTCTACGATTCAAATGAGTGTAAATGCGACACTCCCTTGCAAGAAAATAGCGTTTGCAGATGTCTACGTATCGTAGCAATAGAGTTCTAATGCATCTTAAAACGCGATATCGCATCTCATTTCTATGTTTCATGGTAAGATATAATATGATTTGCGAAGTGTTATGCATTCCTCGTCTACGATTCAAATGAATGTAAATACGACACTTCCTTGCTTGGAAATAGCGTCTGCAGATGTCTACGTATCGTAGCAATAGAGTTCTAATGCTTTTTAAAACGCGATATCGCATCTCATTTCTATGTTTCATGGTAAGATAAAATATGATTTGCGAAGTGTTATGCATTCCTCGTCAACGATTCAAATGAATGTAAATGCGACACTTCCTTGCAAGGAAATAGCGTTTGCAGATGTCTACGTATCGTAGCAATAGAGTTCTTATGATTCTTAAAACGCGATATCGCATCTCATTGCTATGTTTCATGGTAAGATAAAATATGATTTGCGAAGTGTCATGTACTCCTCGTCTACACTTCAAATGAATGTAAATGCAACACTTCCTTGCTAGGAAATGGCGTCTGCAGATGTCTACGTATCGTAGCAATAGAGTTCTAATGCTTTTTAAAACGCGATATCGCATCTCATTTCTATGATTCATGGTAAGATATAATATGATTTGCGAAGTGTTATGCATTCCTCGTCTACGATTCAAATGAATGTAAGTGCGACACTTCCTTGCAAGGAAATAACGTTTGCAGATGTCTACGTATCGTAGCAATAGAGTTCTAATGCTTCTTAAAACGCGATATCGCATCTCATTTCTATTTTTCATGGTAAGATATAATATGATTTGCAAAGTGTTATGTATTCCTCGTCTACACTTCAAATGAATGTAAATGCGACACTTCCTTGCAAGGAAATAGCGTTTGCAGATGTCTATGTATCGTAGCAATAGATTTCTAATGCTTCTTAAAACGCGATATCGCATCTCATTTCTGTGTTTCATGGTAAGGTATAATATGATTTGCGAAGTGTTATGTATTCCTCGTTTACACTTCAAATGAATGTAAATGCGACACTTCCTTGCAAGGAAATAGCGTTTGCAGATGTCTACGTATCGTAGCAATGGATTTCTGATGCTTCTTAAAACGCGATATCGCATCTCATTTCTATGTTTCATGGTAAGATAAAATATGATTTGCGAGATGTCATGTATTCCTCGTCTACGATTCAAATGGATGTAAATGCGACACTTCCTTGCTAGGAAATAGCGTCTGCAGATGTCTACGTATCGTAGCAATAGAGTTCTAATGCTTTTTAAAACGCGATATCGCATCTCATTTCTATGTTTCATGGTAAGATATAATATGATTTGCGAAGTGTTATGCATTCCTCGTCTACGATTCAAATGAATGTAAATGCGACACTTCCTTGCAAGGAAATAGCGTTTGCAGATGTCTACGTATCGTAGCAATAGAGTTCTAATGCTTCTTAGAACGCGATATCGCATCTCATTTCTATTTTTCATGGTAAGATATAATATGATTTGCGAAGTGTTATGTATTCCTCGTCTACACTTCAAATGAATGTAAATGCGACACTTCCTTGCAAGGAAATAGCGTTTGCAGATGTCTATGTATCGTAGCAATAGATTTCTAATGCTTCTTAAAACGCGATATCGCATCTCATTTCTATGTTTCATGGTAAGGTATAATATGATTTGCGAAGTGTTATGTATTCCTCGTCTACGCTTCAAATGAATGTAAATGCGACACTTCCTTGCAAGGAAATAGCGTTTGCAGATGTCTACGTATCGTAGGAATGGATTTCTGATGCTTCTTAAAACGCGATATCGCATCTCATTTCTATGTTTCATGGTAAGATATAATTTGATATGCGAAGTGTCATGTATTCCTCTTCTGCACTTCAAATGAATGTAAATGCGACACTTACTTGCTAGGAAATAGCAACTGCAGATGTCTACGTATCGTAGCAATAGAGTTCTAATGCTTTTTAAAACGCGATATCGCATCTTATTTCTATGTTTCATGGTAAGATATAATATGATTTGCGATGTGTTATGCATTCCTCGTCTACGATTCAAATGAATGTAAATGCGACACTTCCTTGCAAGGAAATAGCGTTTGCAGATGTCTACGTATCGTAGCAATAGAGTTCTTATGATTCTTAAAACGCGATATCGCATCTCATTTCTATGTTTCATGGTAAGATAAGATATGATTTGCGAAGTGTCATGTATTCCTCGTCTACACTTCAAATGAATGTAAATGCGACACTTCCTTGCAAGGAAATGGCGTTTGCAGATGTCTGCGTATCGTAGCAATAGAGTTCTTATGATTCTTAAATCGCGATATTGCATCCCATTTCTATGTTTCATGGTAAGATATAATATGATTTGCGAAGTGTTATGTATTCCTCGCCTAAATTTCAAATGAATGTGAATGCGACACTTCCCCGCTAGGAAATAGCGTTTGCAGATGTCTACGTATCGTAGCAATAGATTTCTAATGCTTCTTAAAACGCGATATCGCATCTCATTTCTATGTTTCATGGTAAGATATAATATTCATTGCGAAGTGTTATGCATTCCTCGTCTACGATTCAAATGAGTGTAAATGCGACACTCCCTTGCAAGAAAATAGCGTTTGCAGATGTCTACGTATCGTAGCAATAGAGTTCTAATGCATCTTAAAACGCGATATCGCATCTCATTTCTATGTTTCATGGTAAGATATAATATGATTTGCGAAGTGTTATGCATTCCTCGTCTACGATTCAAATGAATGTAAATACGACACTTCCTTGCTAGGAAATAGCGTCTGCAGATGTCTACGTATCGTAGCAATAGAGTTCTAATGCTTTTTAAAACGCGATATCGCATCTCATTTCTATGTTTCATGGTAAGATAAAATATGATTTGCGAAGTGTTATGCATTCCTCGTCAACGATTCAAATGAATGTAAATGCGACACTTCCTTGCAAGGAAATAGCGTTTGCAGATGTCTACGTATCGTAGCAATAGAGTTCTTATGATTCTTAAAACGCGATATCGCATCTCATTGCTATGTTTCATGGTAAGATAAAATATGATTTGCGAAGTGTCATGTACTCCTCGTCTACACTTCAAATGAATGTAAATGCAACACTTCCTTGCTAGGAAATGGCGTCTGCAGATGTCTACGTATCGTAGCAATAGAGTTCTAATGCTTTTTAAAACGCGATATCGCATCTCATTTCTATGATTCATGGTAAGATATAATATGATTTGCGAAGTGTTATGCATTCCTCGTCTACGATTCAAATGAATGTAAATGCGACACTTCCTTGCAAGGAAATAACGTTTGCAGATGTCTACGTATCGTAGCAATAGAGTTCTAATGCTTCTTAAAACGCGATATCGCATCTCATTTCTATTTTTCATGGTAAGATATAATATGATTTGCAAAGTGTTATGTATTCCTCGTCTACACTTCAAATGAATGTAAATGCGACACTTCCTTGCAAGGAAATAGCGTTTGCAGATGTCTATGTATCGTAGCAATAGATTTCTAATGCTTCTTAAAACGCGATATCGCATCTCATTTCTGTGTTTCATGGTAAGGTATAATATGATTTGCGAAGTGTTATGTATTCCTCGTTTACACTTCAAATGAATGTAAATGCGACACTTCCTTGCAAGGAAATAGCGTTTGCAGATGTCTACGTATCGTAGCAATGGATTTCTGATGCTTCTTAAAACGCGATATCGCATCTCATTTCTATGTTTCATGGTAAGATAAAATATGATTTGCGAGATGTCATGTATTCCTCGTCTACGATTCAAATGGATGTAAATGCGACACTTCCTTGCTAGGAAATAGCGTCTGCAGATGTCTACGTATCGTAGCAATAGAGTTCTAATGCTTTTTAAAACGCGATATCGCATCTCATTTCTATGTTTCATGGTAAGATATAATATGATTTGCGAAGTGTTATGCATTCCTCGTCTACGATTCAAATGAATGTAAATGCGACACTTCCTTGCAAGGAAATAGCGTTTGCAGATGTCTACGTATCGTAGCAATAGAGTTCTAATGCTTCTTAGAACGCGATATCGCATCTCATTTCTATTTTTCATGGTAAGATATAATATGATTTGCGAAGTGTTATGTATTCCTCGTCTACACTTCAAATGAATGTAAATGCGACACTTCCTTGCAAGGAAATAGCGTTTGCAGATGTCTATGTATCGTAGCAATAGATTTCTAATGCTTCTTAAAACGCGATATCGCATCTCATTTCTATGTTTCATGGTAAGGTATAATATGATTTGCGAAGTGTTATGTATTCCTCGTCTACGCTTCAAATGAATGTAAATGCGACACTTCCTTGCAAGGAAATAGCGTTTGCAGATGTCTACGTATCGTAGGAATGGATTTCTGATGCTTCTTAAAACGCGATATCGCATCTCATTTCTATGTTTCATGGTAAGATATAATTTGATATGCGAAGTGCCATGTATTCCTCTTCTGCACTTCAAATGAATGTAAATGCGACACTTACTTGCTAGGAAATAGCAACTGCAGATGTCTACGTATCGTAGCAATAGAGTTCTAATGCTTTTTAAAACGCGATATCGCATCTTATTTCTATGTTTCATGGTAAGATATAATATGATTTGCGATGTGTTATGCATTCCTCGTCTACGATTCAAATGAATGTAAATGCGACACTTCCTTGCAAGGAAATAGCGTTTGCAGATGTCTACGTATCGTAGCAATAGAGTTCTTATGATTCTTAAAACGCGATATCGCATCTCATTTCTATGTTTCATGGTAAGATAAGATATGATTTGCGAAGTGTCATGTATTCCTCGTCTACACTTCAAATGAATGTAAATGCGACACTTCCTTGCAAGGAAATGGCGTTTGCAGATGTCTGCGTATCGTAGCAATAGAGTTCTTATGATTCTTAAATCGCGATATTGCATCCCATTTCTATGTTTCATGGTAAGATATAATATGATTTGCGAAGTGTTATGTATTCCTCGCCTAAATTTCAAATGAATGTGAATGCGACACTTCCCCGCTAGGAAATAGCGTTTGCAGATGTCTACGTATCGTAGCAATAGATTTCTAATGCTTCTTAAAACGCGATATCGCATCTCATTTCTATGTTTCATGGTAAGATATAATATTCATTGCGAAGTGTTATGCATTCCTCGTCTACGATTCAAATGAGTGTAAATGCGACACTCCCTTGCAAGAAAATAGCGTTTGCAGATGTCTACGTATCGTAGCAATAGAGTTCTAATGCATCTTAAAACGCGATATCGCATCTCATTTCTATGTTTCATGGTAAGATATAATATGATTTGCGAAGTGTTATGCATTCCTCGTCTACGATTCAAATGAATGTAAATGCGACACTTCCTTGCAAGGAAATAGCGTCTGCAGATGTCTACGTATCGTAGCAATAGAGTTCTGATGCTTTTTAAAACGCGATATCGCATCTCATTTCTATGTTTCATGGTAAGATAAAATATGATTTGCGAAGTGTCATGTAATCCTCGTCTACACTTCAAATGAATGTGAATGCGACACTTCCTCGCTAGGAAATAGCGTTTGCAGATGTCTACGTATCATAGCAATAGATTTCTAATGCTTCTTAAAACGCGATATCGCATCTCATTTCTATGTTTCATGGTAAAATATAATATGATTTGCGAAGTGTTATACATTCCTCGTCTACGAGTCAAATGAATGTAAATACGACACTTCCTTGCAAGGAAATAGCGTTTGCAGATGTCTACGTATCGTAGCAATAAAGTTCTTATGACTCTTAAAACGCGATATAGCATCCCATTTCTATGTTTCATGGTAAGATAAAATATGATTTGCGAAGTGTTATGCATTCCTCGTCTACGATTCAAATGAATGTAAATGCGACAGTTCCTTGCAAGGAAATAGCGTTTGCAGATGTCTACGTATCGTAGCAATAGAGTTCTTATGATTCTTAAAACGCGATATCGCATCTCATTGCTATGTTTCATGGCAAGATAAAATATGATTTGCGAAGTGTTATGCATTCCTCGTCTACGATTCAAATGAATGTAAATGCGACACTCCCTTGCAAGGAAATAGCGTTTGCAGATGTCTACGTATCGTAGCAGTAGAGTTCTAATGCTTTTTAAAACGCGATATAGCATCTCATTTCTATGTTTCATGGTAAGGTATAATATGATTTGCGAAGTGTTATGTATTCCTCGTCTACACTTCAAATGAATGTAAATGCGACACTTCCTTGCAAGGAAATAGCGTTTGCAGATGTCTACGTATCGTAGCAATAGAGTTCTTATGATTCTTAAAACGCGATATCGCATCTCATTTCTATGTTTCATGGTAAGATAAAATATGATTTGCGAAGTGTCATGTATTCCTCGTCTACACTTCAAATGAATGTAACTGCGACACTTCCTTGCTAGGAAATAGCGTCTGCAGATGTCTACGTATCGTAGCAATAGAGTTCTAATGCTTTTTAAAACGCGATATCGCATCTCATTTCTATGTTTCATGGTAAGATATAATATGATTTGCGAAGTGTTATGCATTCCTCGTCTACGATTCAAACGAATGTAAATGCGACACTTCCTTGCAAGGAAATAGCGTTTGCAGATGTCTGCGTATCGTAGCAATAGAGTTCTTATGATTCTTAAAAGGCGATATCGCATCTCATTTCTATGTTTCATGGTAAGATAAAATATGATTTGCGAAGTGTCATGTACTCCTCGTCTACACTTCAAATGAATGTAAATGCGACACTTCCTTGCTAGGAAATAGCGTCTGCAGATGTCTACGTATCGTAGCAATAGAGTTCTAATGCTTTTTAAAACGCGATATCACATCTCATTTCTATGTTTCATGGTAAGATATAATATGATTTGCGAAGTGTTATGCATTCCTCGTCTACGATTCAAATGAATGTAAATGCGACACTTCCTTGCAAGGAAATAACGTTTGCAGATGTCTACGTATCGTAGCAATAGAGTTCTAATGCATCTTAAAACGCGATATCGCATCTCATTTCTATGATTCATGGTAAGATATAATATTCATTGCGAAGTGTTATGCATTCCTCGTCGACGATTCAAATGAATGTAAATGCGACACTCCCTTGCAAGGAAATAGCGTTTGCAGATGTCTACGTATCGTAGCAATAGAGTTCAAATGCTTCTTAAAACGAGATATAGCATCTCATATCTATGTTTCATGATAAGATATAATATGATTTGCGAAGTATCATGTATTACTCGTCTACGATTCAAATGAATGTAAATGCGACACTTCCTTGCAAGGAAATAGCGTCTGCAGATGTCTAGGTATCGTAGCAATAGAGTTCTAATGCTTCTTAAAACGCGATATCGCATCTCATTTCTTTGTTTCATGATAAGATATAATATGATTTGCGAAGTGTTATGCATTCCTCGTCTACGATTCAAATGAATGTAAATGCGACACCTCCTTGTAAGGAAATAGAGTTTGCAGATGTCTACGTATCGTAGCAATAGAGTTCTTATGATTCTTAAAACGCGATATCGCATCTCATTTCTATGTTTCATGGAAAGATATAATATGATTTGCGAAGTGTTATGCATTCCTCGTCTACACTTCAAATGAATGTAAATGCGACACTTCCTTGCTAGGAAATAGCGTCTGCAGATGTCTACGTATCGTAGCAATAGAGTTCTAATGCTTCTTGAAACGCGATATCGCATCTCATTTCTATGTTTCATGGTAAGATATAATATGATTTGCGAAGTGTTATGTATTCCTCGTTCACACTTCAAATGAATGTAAATGCGACACTTCCTTGCAAGGAAATAGCGTTTGCAGATGTCTACGTATCGTAGCAATGGATTTCTGATGCTTCTTTAAACGCGATATCGCATCTCATTTCTATGTTTCATGGTAAGATATAATATGATTTGCGAAGTGTTATGTATTCCTCGTCTACACTTCAAATGAATGTAAATGCGACACTTCCTTGCTAGGAAATAGCATCTGCAGATGTCTACGTATCGTAGCAATAGAGTTCTAATGCTTTTTAAAACGCGATATCGCATCTCATTTCTATGTTTCATGGTAAGATATAATATTGATTGCGAAGTGTTATGCATTCCTCGTCTACGATTCAAATGAATGTAAATGCGACACTCCCTTGCATGGAAATAGCGTTTGCAGATGTCTACGTATCGTAGCAATAGATTTCTAATGCTTCTTAAAACGCGATATCGCATCTCATTTCTATGTTTCATGGTAAGATATAATATTCATTGCGAAGTGTTATGCATTCCTCGTCTACGATTCAAATTAATGTAAATGCGACACTCCCTTGCAAGGAAATAGCGTTTGCAGATGTCTACGTATCGTAGCAATAGAGTTCTAATGCATCTTAAAACGCGATATCGCATCTCATTTCTATGTTTCATGGTAAGATATAATATGATTTGCGAAGTGTTATGCATTCCTCGTCTACGATTCAAATGAATGTAAATGCGACACTTCCTTGCAAGGAAATAGCGTTTGCAGATGTCTACGTATCGTAGCAATAGAGTTCTAATGCATCTTAAAACGCGATATCGCATCTCATTTCTATGTTTCATGGTAAGATAAAATATGATTTGCGAAGTGTCATGTATTCCTCGTTTACACTTCAAATTAATGTAAATGCGACACTTCCTTGCTAGGAAATAGCGTCTGCAGATGTCTACGTATCGTAGCAATAGAGTTCTAATGCTTTTTAAAACGCGATATCGCATCTCATTTCTATGTTTCATGGTAAGATATAATATGATTTGCGAAGTGTTATGCATTCCTCGTCTACGATTCAAATGAATGTAAATGCGACACTTCCTTGCAAGGAAATAGCGTTTGCAGATGTCTACGTATCGTAGCAATAGAGTTCTTATGATTCTTAAAACGCGATATCGCATCTCATTTCTATGTTTCATGGTAAGATAAAATATGATTTGCGAAGTGTCATGTACTCCTCGTCTACACTTCAAATGAATGTAAATGCGACACTTCCTTGCTAGGAAATAGCGTCTGCAGATGTCTTCGTATCGTAGCAATAGAGTTCTAATGCTTTTTAAAACGCGATATCGCATCTCATTTCTATGTTTCATGGTAAGATATAATATGATTTGCGAAGTGTTATGCATTCCTCGTCTACGATTCAAATGAATGTAAATGCGACACTTCCTTGCATGGAAATAACGTTTGCAGATGTCTACGTATCGTAGCAATAGAGTTCTAATGCTTCTTAAAACGCGATATCGCATCTCATTTCTATTTTTCATGGTAAGATATAATATGATTTGCGAAGTGTTATGTATTCCTCGCCTAAATTTCAAATGAATGTGAATGCGACACTTCCCCGCTAGGAAATAGCGTTTGCAGATGTCTACGTATCGTAGCAATAGATTTCTAATGCATCTTAAAACGCGATATCGCATCTCATTTCTATGTTTCATGGTAAGATATAATATTCATTGCGAAGTGTTGTGCATTCCTCGTCTACGATTCAAATGAATGTAAATGCGACACTCCCTTGCAAGGAAATAGCGTTTGCAGATGTCTACGTATCGTAGCAATAGAGTTCTAATGCATCTTAAAACGCGATATCGCATCTCATTTCTATGATTCATGGTAAGATATAATATTCATTGCGAAGTGTTATGCATTCCTCGTCGACGATTCAAATGAATGTAAATGCGACACTCCCTTGCAAGGAAATAGCGTTTGCAGATGTCTACGTATCGTAGCAATAGAGTTCAAATGCTTCTTAAAACGAGATATCGCATCTCATTTCTATGTTTCATGGTAAGATATAATATGATTTGCGAAGTGTTATGCATTCCTCGTCTACACTTCAAATGAATGTAAATGCGACACTTCCTTGCTAGGAAATAGCGTCTGCAGATGTCTACGTATCGTAGCAATAGAGTTCTAATGCTTCTTAAAACGCGATATCGCATCTCATTTCTATTTTTCATGGTAAGATATAATATGATTTGCGAAGTGTTATGTATTCCTCGTCTACACTTCAAATGAATGTAAATGCGACATTTCCTTGCAAGGAAATAGCGTTTGCAGATGTCTACGTATCGTAGCAATAGAGTTCTTATGATTCTTAAAACGCGATATCGCATCTCATTTCTATGTTTCATGGTAAGATAAAATATGATTTGCGAAGTGTCATGTATTCCTCGTCTACACTTCAAATGAATGTAAATGCGACACTTCCTTGCAAGGAAATGGCGTTTGCAGATGTCTGCGTATCGTAGCAATAGAGTTCTTATGATTCTTAAATCGCGATATTGCATCTCAATTCTATGTTTCATGATAAGATATAATATGATTTGCGAAGTGTTATGCATTCCACGTCTACGATTCAAATGAATGTAAATGCGACACCTCCTTGTAAGGAAATAGCGTTTGCAGATGTCTACGTATCGTAGCAATAGAGTTCTTATGATTCTTAAAACGCGATATCGCATCTCATTTCTATGTTTCATGGTAAGATAAAATATGATTTGCGAAGTGTCATGTATTCCTCGTCTACACTTCAAATGAATGTAAATGCGACTCTTCCTTGCAAGGAAATGGCGTTTGCAGATGTCTGCGTATCGTAGCAATAGAGTTCTTATGATTCTTAAATCGCGATATTGCATCTCAATTCTATGTTTCATGATAAGATATAATATGATTTGCGAAGTGTTATGCATTCCACGTCTACGATTCAAATGAATGTAAATGCGACACCTCCTTGTAAGGAAATAGCGTTTGCAGATGTCTACGTATCGTAGCAATAGAGTTCTTATGATTCTTAAAACGCGATATCGCATCTCATTTCTATGTTTCATGGTAAGATATAATATGATTTGCGAAGTGTGATACATTCCTCGTCTACACTTCAAATGAATGTAAATGCGACACTTCCTTGCTAGGAAATAGCGTCTGCAGATGTCTACGTATCGTAGCAATAGAGTTCTAATGCTTCTTAAAACGCGATATCGCATCTCATTTCTATTTTTCATGGTAAGATATAATATGATTTGCGAAGTGTTATGTATTCCTCGTCTACACTTCAAGTGAATGTAAATGCGACACTTCCTTGCAAGGAAATAGCGTTTGCAGATGTCTACGTATCGTAGCTATAGAGTTCTTATGATTCTTAAAACGCGATATCGCATCTCATTTCTATGTTTCATGGTAAGATAAAATATGATTTGCGAAGTGTCATGTATTCCTCGTCTACACTTCAAATGAATGTAAATGCGACACTTCCTTGCAAGGAAATGGCGTTTGCAGATGTCTGCGTATCGTAGCATTAGAGTTCTTATGATTCTTAAATCGCGATATTGCATCTCATTTCTATGTTTCATGGTATGATATAATATGATTTGCGAAGTGTTATGTATTCCTCGCCTAAATTTCAAATGAATGTGAATGCGACACTTCCCCGCTAGGAAATAACGTTTGCAGATGTCTACGTATCGTAGCAATAGATTTCTAATGCATCTTAAAACGCGATATCGCATCTCATTTCTATGTTTCATGGTAAGATATAATATTCATTGCGAAGTGTTATGCATTCCTCGTCTACGATTCAAATGAATGTAAATGCGACACTCCCATGCAAGGAAATAGCGTTTGCAGATGTCTACGTATCGTAGCAATAGAGTTCTAATGCATCTTAAAACGCGATATCGCATCTCATTTCTATGATTCATGGTAAGATATAATATTCATTGCGAAGTGTTATGCATTCCTCGTCGACGATTCAAATGAATGTAAATGCGACACTCCCTTGCAAGGAAATAGCGTTTGCAGATGTCTACGTATCGTAGCAATAGAGTTCAAATGCTTCTTAAAACGAGATATAGCATCTCATATCTATGTTTCATGATATGATATAATATGATTTGCGAAGTATCATGTATTCCTCGTCTACGATTCAAATGAATGTAAATGCGACACTTCCTTGCAAGGATATAGCGTCTGCAGATGTCTAGGCATCGTAGCAATAGAGTTCTAATGCTTCTTAAAACGCGATATCGCATCTCATTTCTTTGTTTCATGATAAGATATAATATGATTTGCGAAGTGTTATGCATTCCTCGTCTACGATTCAAATGAATGTAAATGCGACACCTCCTTGTAAGGAAATAGCGTTTGCAGATGTCTACGTATCTTAGCAATGGAGTTCTTATGATTCTTAAAACGCGATATCGCATCTCATTTCCATGTTTCATGGTAAGATATAATATGATTTGCGAAGTGTTATGCATTCCTCGTCTACGATTCAAATGAACGTAAATGCGACACTTCCTTGCAAGGAAATAGCGTTTGCAGATGTCTACGTATCGTAGCAATAGAATTCTTATGATTCTTAAAACGCGATATCGCATCTCATTTCTATGTTTCATGGTGAGATAAAATATGATTTGCGAAGTGTCATGTATTCCTCGTCTACACTTCAAATGAATGTAAATGCGACACTTCCTTGCTAGGAAATAGCGTCTGCAGATGTCTACGTATCGTAGCAATAGAGTTCTAATGCTTTTTAAAACGCGATATCGCATCTCATTTCTATGTTTCATGGTAAGATAAAATATGATTTGCGAAGTGTCATGTATTCCTCGTCTACACTTCAAATGAATGTAAATGCGACACTTCCTTGCAAGGAAATGGCGTTTGCAGATGTCTGCGTATCGTAGCAATAGAGTTCTAATGCTTCTTAAAACGCGATATCGCATCTCATTTCTTTGTTTCATGATAAGATATAATATGATTTGCGAAGTGTTATGCATTCCTCGTCTACGATTCAAATGAATGTAAATGCGACACCTCCTTGTAAGGAAATAGCGTTTGCAGATGTCTACGTATCGTAGCAATAGAGTTCTTATGATTCTTAAAACGCGATATCGCATCTCATTTCTATGTTTCATGGTAAGATATAATATGATTTGCGATGTGTTATGCATTCCTCGTCTACACTTCAAATGAATGTAAATGCGACACTTCCTTGCTACGAAATAGCGTCTGCAGATGTCTACGTATCGTAGCAATAGATTTCTAATGCTTCTTAAATCGCGATATCGCATCTCATTTCTTTGTTTCATGATAAGATATAATATGATTTGCGAAGTGTTATGCATTCCTCGTCGACGATTCAAATGAATGTAAATGCGACACCTCCTTGTAAGGAAATAGCGTTTGCAGATGTCTACGTATCGTAGCAATAGAGTTCTTATGATTCCTAAAACGCGATATCGCATCTCATTTCTACGTTTCATGGTAAGATATAATATGATTTGCGAAGTGTTATGCATTCCTCGTCTACACTTCAAATGAATGTAAATGCGACACTTCCTTGCTAGGAAATAGCGTCTGCAGATGTCTACGTATGGTAGCAATAGGGTTCTAATGCATCTTAAAACGCGATATCGCATCTCATTTCTATGTTTCATGGTAAGATATAATATTCATTGCGAAGTGTTATGCATTCCTCGTCTACGATTCAAATGAATGTAAATGCGACACTCCCTTGCAAGGAAATAGCGTTTGCAGATGTCTACGTATCGTAGCAATAGAGTTCTAATGCATCTTAAAACGCGATATCGCATCTCATTTCTATGATTCATGGTAAGATATAATATGATTTGCGAAGTGTTATGTATTCCTCGCCTAAATTTCAAATGAATGTAAATGCGACACTTCCTTGCAAGGAAATAGCGATTGCAGATGTCTACGTATCGTAGCAATAGAGTTCTTATGATTCTTAAAACGCGATATCGCATCTCGTTTCTATGTTTCATGGTAAGATAAAATATGATTTGCGAAGTGTCATGTATTCCTCGTCTACACTTCAAATGAATGTAAATGCGACACTTCCTTGCAAGGAAATGGCGTTTGCAGATGTCTGCGTATCGTAGCAATAGAGTTCTTATGCATCTTAAAACGCGATATCGCATCTCATTTCTATGTTTCATGGTAAGATATAATATGATTTGCGAAGTGTTATGTATTCCTCGCCTAAATTTCAAATGAATGTGAATGCGACACTTCCCCGCTAGGAAATAACGTTTGCAGATGTCTACGTATCGTAGCAATAGATTTCTAATGCATCTTAAAACGCGATATCGCATCTCATTTCTATGTTTCATGGTAAGATATAATATTCATTGCGAAGTGTTATGCATTCCTCGTCGACGATTCAAATGAATGTAAATGCGACACTCCCTTGCAAGGAAATAGCGTTTGCAGATGTCTACGTATCGTAGCAATAGAGTTCAAATGCTTCTTAAAAAGAGATATAGCATCTCATATCTATGTTTCATGATATGATATAATATGATTTGCGAAGTATCATGTATTCCTCGTCTACGATTCAAATGAATGTAAATGCGACACTTCCTTGCAAGGATATAGCGTTTGCAGATGTCTACGTATCGTAGCAATAGAATTCTTATGATTCTTAAAACGCGATATCGCATCTCATTTCTATGTTTCATGGTGAGATAAAATATGATTTGCGAAGTGTCATGTATTCCTCGTCTACACTTCAAATGAATGTAAATGCGACACTTCCTTGCTAGGAAATAGCGTCAGCAGATGTCTACGTATCGTAGCAATAGAGTTCTAATGCATTTTAAAACGCGATATCGCATCTCATTTCTATGTTTCATGGTAAGATAAAATATGATTTGCGAAGTGTCATGTAATCCTCGTCTACACTTCAAATGAATGTAAATACGACACTTCCTTGCAAGGAAATGGCGTTTGCAGATGTCTGCGTATCGTAGCAATAGAGTTCTTATGATTCTTAAATCGCGATATTGCATCTCATTTCTATGTTTCATGGTAAGATATAATATGATTTGCGAAGTGTTATGTATTCCTCGTCTAAATTTCAAATGAATGTGAATGCGACACTTCCCCGCTAGGAAATAGCGTCTGCAGATGTCTACGTATGGTAGCAATAGGGTTCTAATGCTTTTTAAAACGCGATATCGCATCTCATTTCTATGTTTCATGGTAAGATATAATATGATTTGCGAAATGTTATGTATTCCTCGCCTAAATTTCAAATGAATGTGAATGCGACACTTCCCCGCTACGAAATAGCGTTTGCAGATGTCTACGTATCATAGCAATGGATTTCTAATGGATCTTAAAACGCGATATCGCATCTCATTTCTATGTTTCATGGTAAGATATAATATTCATTGCGAAGTGTTATGCATTCCTCGTCTACGATTCAAATGAATGTAAATGCGACACTCCCTTGCAAGGAAAAAGCGTTTGCAGATGTCTACGTATCGTAGCAATAGAGTTCTAATGCATCTTAAAACGCGATATCGCATCTCATTTCTATGATTCATGGTAAGATATAATATTCATTGCGAAGTATTATGCATTCCTCGTCGACGATTCAAATGAATGTAAATGCGACACTCCCTTGCAAGGAAATAGCGTTTGCAGATGTCTACGTATCGTTCAATAGAGTTCAAATGCTTCTTAAAACGAGATATAGCATCTCATATCTATGTTTCATGATAAGATATAATATGATTTGCGAAGTATCATGTATTCCTCGTCTACGATTCAAATGAATGTAAATGCGACACTTCCTTGCAAGGAAATAGCGTCTGCAGATGTCTAGGTATCGTAGCAATAGAGTTCTAATGCTTCTTAAAACGCGATATCGCATCTCATTTCTTTGTTTCATGATAAGATATAATATGATTTGCGAAGTGTTATGCATTCCTACGATTCAAATGAATGTAAATGCGACACCTCCTTGTAAGGAAATAGCGTTTGAAGATGTCTACGTATCGTAGCAATAGAGTTCTTATGATTCTTAAAACGCGATATCGCATCTCATTTCTATGCTTCATGGTAAGATATAATATGATTTGCGAAGTGTTATGCATTCCTCGTCTACACTTCAAATGAATGTAAATGCGACACTTCCTTGCTAGGAAATAGCGTCTGCAGATGTCTACGTATCGTAGCAGTAGAGTTCTAATGCTTCTTAAAACGCGATATCGCATCTCATTTCTATGTTTCATGGTAAGATATAATATGATTTGCGAAGTGTTATGCATTCCTCGTCTACGATTCAAATGAATGTAAATGCGACACTTCCTTGCAAGGAAATAGCGTTTGCAGATGTCTACGTATCGTAGCAATAGAATTCTTATGATTCTTAAAACGCGATATCGCAACTCATTTCTATGTTTCATGGTAAGATAAAATATGATTTGCGAAGTGTCATGTATTCCTCGTCTACACTTCAAATGAATGTAAATGCGACACTTCCTTGCTAGGAAATAGCGTCTGCAGATGTCTACGTATCGTAGCAATAGAGTTCTAATGCTTTTTAAAACGCGATATCGCATCTCATTTCTATGTTTCATGGTAAGATCAAATATGATTTGCGAAGTGTCACGTATTCCTCGTCTACACTTCAAATGAATGTAAATGCGACACTTCCCTGCTAGGAAATAGCGTCTGCAGATGTCTACGTATCGTAGCAATAGAGTTCTAATGCTTTTTAAAACGCGATATCGCATCTCATTTCTATGTTTCATGGTAAGATAAAATATGATTTGCGAAGTGTTATGTATTCCTCGTCTACACTTCAAATGAATGTAAATGCGACACTTCCTTGCAAGGAAATGGCGTTTGCAGATGTCTGCGTATCGTAGCAATAGAGTTCTTATGATTCTTAAATGGCGATATTGCATCTCATTTCTATGTTTCATGGTAAGATATAATATGATTTGCGAAGTGTTATGTATTCCTCGCCTAAATTTCAAATGAATGTGAATGCGACACTTCCCCGCTAGGAAATAGCGTTTGCAGATGTCTACGTATCGTAGCAATAGATTTCTAATGCATCTTAAAACGCGATATCGCATCTCATTTCTATGTTTCATGGTAAGATATAATATTCATTGCGAAGTGTTATGCATTCCTCGTCTACGATTCAAATGAATGTAAATGCGACACTCCCTTGCAAGGAAATAGCGTTTGCAGATGTCTACGTATCGTAGCAATAGAGTTCTAATGCATCTTAAAACGCGATATCGCATCTCATTTCTATGATTCATGGTAAGATATAATATTCATTGCGAAGTGTTATGCATTCCTCGTCGACGATTCAAATGAATGTAAATGCGACACTCCCTTGCAAGGAAATAGCGTTTGCAGATGTCTACGTATCGTAGCAATAGAGTTCAAATGCTTCTTAAAACGAGATATCGCATCTCATTTCTATGTTTCATGGTAAGATATAATATGATTTGCGAAGTGTTATGCATTCCTCGTCTACACTTCAAATGAATGTAAATGCGACACTTCCTTGCTAGGAAATAGCGTCTGCAGATGTCTACGTATCGTAGCAATAGAGTTCTAATGCTTCTTAAAACGCGATATCGCATCTCATTTCTATTTTTCATGGTAAGATATAATATGATTTGCGAAGTGTTATGTATTCCTCGTCTACACTTCAAATGAATGTAAATGCGACACTTCCTTGCAAGGAAATAGCGTCTGCAGATGTCTAGGAATCGTAGCAATAGAGTTCTAATGCTTCTTAAAACGCGATATCCCATCTCATTTCTATGTTTCTTGGTAAGATGTAATATGATTTGCGAAGTGTTATGTATTCCTCGTCTACACTTCAAATGAATGTAAATGCGACACTTCCTTGCTAGGAAATAGCGTCTGCAGACGTCTAGGAATCGTAGCAATAGAGTTCTAATGCTTCTTAAAACGCGATATCGCATCTCATTTCTATGTTTCATGGTAAGATATAATATGATTTGCGATGTGCCATGTATTCCTCGTCTACACTTCAAATGAATGTAAATGCGACACTTTCTTGCAAGGAAATAGCGTATGCAGATGTCTACGTATCGAAGCAATAGAGTTCAAATGCTTTTTAAAACGAGATATTGCATCTCATATCTATGTTTCATGATAAGATATAATATTCATTGCGAAGTGTTATGCCTTCCTCGTCTACACTTCAAATGAATGTAAATGCGACACTTCCTTGCAAGGAAATAGCGTTTGCAGATGTCTATGTATCGTAGCTATAGTTTTCTAATGCTTCTTAAAGCGTGATATCGCATCTCATTTCTATGTTTCATGGTAAGATATAATATGATTTGCGAAGTGTCATGTATTCCTCGTCTACACGTCAAATGAATGTAAATGCGACACTTCCATGCAAGGAAATAGCGTTTGCAGATGTCTACGTATCGTAGCAATAGAGTTCTAATGCTTCTTAAAATGCGATATCGCATCTCATATCTATGTTTCATGGTAAGATATAATATGATTTGCGAAGTGTCATGTATTCCTCGTCTACACTTCAAATGAATGTAAATGCGACACTTCCTTGCTAGGAAATAGCGTCTGCAGATGTCTAGGAATCGTAGCAATAGAGTTCTAATGCTTCTTAAAACGCGATATCGCATCTCATTTCTATGTTTCATGGCAAGTTATAATATGATTTGCGAAGTGTCATGTATTCCTCGTCTACACTTCAAATGAATGTTAATGCGACACTTCCATGCAAGGAAATAGCGTTTGCAGATGTCTACGTATCGTAGCAATAGTGTTCTAATGCCTCTTAAAACGCGATATCGCATCTCATTTCTATGTTTCATGGTAAGTTATAATATGATTTGCGAAGTGTCATGTATTCCTCGTCTACACTTCAAATGAATATAAATGCGATACATCCTTGCAAGGAAATATCGTTTGCAAACGTCTACCTATCGTAGCAATAGAGTTGTAATGCTTCTTAAAATGCGATATTGCATCTCATTTCTATATTTCATGGTAAGATATAATATGATTTGCGAAGTTTCATGTGTTCCTCGTCTACACTTCAAATGAATGTAAATGCGACACTTCCTTGCAAGGAAATAGCGTTTGCAGATGTCTACGTATCGTAGCAATAGAGTTCTATTGCTTCTTAAAACGCGATATCGCATCTCATTTCTACGTTTCATGGTAAGATATAATATGATTTGCGAAGTGTTATGCATTCCTCGTCTACACTTCAAATGAATGTAAATGCGACACTTCCTTGCTAGGAAATAGCGTCTGCAGATGTCTACGTATGGTAGCAATAGGGTTCTAATGCATCTTAAAACGCGATATCGCATCTCATTTCTATGTTTCATGGTAAGATATAATATTCATTGCGAAGTGTTATGCATTCCTCGTCTACGATTCAAATGAATGTAAATGCGACACTCCCTTGCAAGGAAATAGCGTTTGCAGATGTCTACGTATCGTAGCAATAGAGTTCTAATGCATCTTAAAACGCGATATCGCATCTCATTTCTATGTTTCATGGTATGATATAATATGATTTGCGAAGTGTTATGTATTCCTCGCCCAAATTTCAAATGAATGTGAATGCGACACTTCCCCGCTAGGAAATAACGTTTGCAGATGTCTACGTATCGTAGCAATAGATTTCTAATGCATCTTAAAACGCGATATCGCATCTCATTTCTATGTTTCATGGTAAGATATAATATTCATTGCGAAGTGTTATGCATTCCTCGTCTACGATTCAAATGAATGTAAATGCGACACTCCCATGCAAGGAAATAGCGTTTGCAGATGTCTACGTATCGTAGCAATAGAGTTCTAATGCATCTTAAAACGCGATATCGCATCTCATTTCTATGATTCATGGTAAGATATAATATTCATTGCGAAGTGTTATGCATTCCTCGTCGACGATTCAAATGAATGTAAATGCGACACTCCCTTGCAAGGAAATAGCGTTTGCAGATGTCTACGTATCGTAGCAATAGAGTTCAAATGCTTCTTAAAACGAGATATAGCATCTCATATCTATGTTTCATGATAAGATATAATATGATTTGCGAAGTATCATGTATTCCTCGTCTACGATTCAAATGAATGTAAATGCGACACTTCCTTGCAAGGAAATAGCGTCTGCAGATGTCTAGGTATCGTAGCAATAGAGTTCTAATGCTTCTTAAAACGCGATATCGCATCTCATTTCTTTGTGTCATGATAAGATATAATATGATTTGCGAAGTGTTATGCATTCCTCGTCTACGATTCAAATGAATGTAAATGCGACACCTCCTTGTAAGGAAATAGCGTTTGCAGATGTCTACGTATCGTAGCAATAGAGTTCTAATGCTTCTTAAAACGCGATATCGCATCTCATTTCTATGTTTCATGGTAAGATATAATATGATTTGCGAAGTGTTATGCATTCCTCGTCTACGATTCAAATGAATGTAAATGCGACACTTCCTTGCAAGGAAATAGCGTTTGCAGATGTCTACGTATCGTAGCAATAGAATTCTTATGATTCTTAAAACGCGATATCGCATCTCATTTCTATGTTTCATGGTAAGATATAATATGATTTGCGAAGTGTTATGCATTCCTCGTCTACACTTCAAATGAATGTAAATGCGACACTTCCTTGCAAGGAAATAGCGTTTGCAGATGTCTACGTATCGTAGCAATAGAATTCTTATGACTCTTAAAACGCGATATCGCATCTCATTTCTATGTTTCATGGTAAGATAAAATATGATTTGCGAAGTGTCATGTATTCCTCGTCTACACTTCAAATGAATGTAAATGCGACACTTCCTTGCAAGGAAATGGCGTTTGCAGATGTCTGCGTATCGTAGCAATAGAGTTCCTATGATTCTTAAATCGCGATATTGCATCTCGTTTCTATGTTTCATGGTAAGATATAATATGATTTGCGAAGTGTTATGTATTCCTCGCCTAAATTTCAAATGAATGTGAATGCGACACTTCCCCGCTAGGAAATAGCGTTTGCAGATGTCTACGTATCGTAGCAATAGATTTCTAATGCATCTTAAAACGCGATATCGCATCTCATTTCTATGTTTCATGGTAAGATATAATGTTCATTGCGAAGTGTTATGCATTCCTCGTCTACGATTCAAATGAATGTAAATGCGACACTCCCTTGCAAGGAAATAGCGTTTGCAGATGTCTACGTATCGTAGCAATAGAGTTCTAATGCATCTTAAAACGCGATATCGCATCTCATTTCTATGATTCATGGTAAGATATAATATTCATTGCGAAGTGTTATGCATTCCTCGTCTACACTTCAAATGAATGTAAATGCGACACTTCCTTGCTAGGAAATAGCGTCTGCAGATGTCTACGTATCGTAGCAATAGGGTTCTAATGCTTTATAAAACGCGATATCGCATCTCATTTCTATGTTTCATGGTAAGATATAATATGATTTGCGAAGTGTTATGTATTCCTCGCCTAAATTTCAAATGAATGTGAATGCGACACTTCCCCGCTACGAAATAGCGTTTGCAGATGTCTACGTATCGTAGTAATAGAATTCTAATGCATCTTAAAACGCGATATCGCATCTCATTTCTATGTTTCATGGTAAGATATAATATTCATTGCGAAGTGTTATGCATTCCCCGTCTACGATTCAAATTAATGTAAATGCGACACTCCCTTGCAAGGAAATAGAGTTTGCAGATGTCTACGTATCGTAGCAATAGAGTTCTAATGCATCTTAAAACGCGATATCGCATCTCATTTCTATGATTCATGGTAAGATATAATATTCATTGCGAAGTGTTATGCATTCCTCGTCGACGATTCAAATGAATGTAAATGCGACACTCCCTTGCAAGGAAATAGCGTTTGCAGATGTCTACGTATCGTAGCAATAGAGCTCAAATGCTTCTTAAAACGAGATATAGCATCTCATATCTATGTTTCATGATAAGATATAATATGATTTGCGAAGTATCATGTATTCCTCGTCTACGATTCAAATGAATGTAAATGCGACACTTCCTTGCAAGGAAATAGCGTCTGCAGATGTCTAGGTATCGTAGCAATAGAGTTCTAATGCTTCTTAAAACGCGATATCGCATCTCATTTCTTTGTTTCATGATAAGATATAATATGATTTGCGAAGTGTTATGCATTCCTCGTCTACGATTCAAATGAATGTAAATGCGACACCTCCTTGTAAGGAAATAGCGTTTGCAGATGTCTACGTATCGTAGCAATAGAGTTCTTATGATTCTTAAAACGCGATATCGCATCTCATTTCTATGTTTCATGGTAAGATATAATATGATTTGCGAAGTGTTATGCATTCCTCGTCTACACTTCAAATGAATGTAAATGCGACACTTCCTTGCTAGGAAATAGCGTCTGCAGATGTCTACGTATCGTAGCAGTAGAGTTCTAATGCTTCTTAAAACGCGATATCGCATCTCATTTCTATGTTTCATGGTAAGATATAATATGATTTGCGAAGTGTTATGCATTCCTCGTCTACGATTCAAATGAATGTAAATGCGACACTTCCTTGCAAGGAAATAGCGTTTGCAGATGTCTACGTATCGTAGCAATAGAATTCTTATGATTCTTAAAACGCGATATCGCATCTCATTTCTATGTTTCATGGTAAGATAAAATATGATTTGCGAAGTGTCATGTATTCCTCGTCTACACTTCAAATGAATGTAAATGCGACACTTCCTTGCTAGGAAATAGCGTCTGCAGATGTCTACGTATCGTAGCAATAGAGTTCTAATGCTTTTTAAAACGCGATATCGCATCTCATTTCTATGTTTCATGGTAAGATCAAATATGATTTGCGAAGTGTCACGTATTCCTCGTCTACACTTCAAATGAATGTAAATGCGACACTTCCCTGCTAGGAAATAGCGTCTGCAGATGTCTACGTATCGTAGCAATAGAGTTCTAATGCTTTTTAAAACGCGATATCGCATCTCATTTCTATGTTTCATGGTAAGATAAAATATGATTTGCGAAGTGTTATGTATTCCTCGTCTACACTTCAAATGAATGTAAATGCGACACTTCCTTGCAAGGAAATGGCGTTTGCAGATGTCTGCGTATCGTAGCAATAGAGTTCCTATGATTCTTAAATCGCGATATTGCATCTCGTTTCTATGTTTCATGGTAAGATATAATATGATTTGCGAAGTGTTATGTATTCCTCGCCTAAATTTCAAATGAATGTGAATGCGACACTTCCCCGCTACGAAATAGCGTTTGCAGATGTCTACGTATCGTAGTAATAGATTTCTAATGCATCTTAAAACGCGATATCGCATCTCATTTCTATGATTCATGGTAAGATATAATATTCATTGCGAAGTGTTATGCATTCCTCGTCGACGATTCAAATGAATGTAAATGCGACACTCCCTTGCAAGGAAATAGCGTTTGCAGATGTCTACGTATCGTAGCAATAGAGTTCAAATGCTTCTTAAAACGAGATATAGCATCTCATATCTATGTTTCATGATAAGATATAATATGATTTGCGAAGTATCATGTATTCCTCGTCTACGATTCAAATGAATGTAAATGCGACACTTCCTTGCAAGGAAATAGCGTCTGCAGATGTCTAGGTATCGTAGCAATAGAGTTCTAATGCTTCTTAAAACGCGATATCGCATCTCATTTCTTTGTTTCATGATAAGATATAATATGATTTGCGAAGTGTTATGCATTCCTCGTCTACGATTCAAATGAATGTAAATGCGACACCTCCTTGTAAGGAAATAGCGTTTGCAGATGTCTACGTATCGTAGCAATAGAGTTCTAATGCTTCTTAAAACGCGATATCGCATCTCATTTCTATGTTTCATGGTAAGATATAATATGATTTGCGAAGTGTTATGCATTCCTCGTCTACGATTCAAATGAATGTAAATGCGACACTTCCTTGCAAGGAAATAGCGTTTGCAGATGTCTACGTATCGTAGCAATAGAATTCTTATGATTCTTAAAACGCGATATCGCATCTCATTTCTATGTTTCATGGTAAGATATAATATGATTTGCGAAGTGTTATGCATTCCTCGTCTACACTTCAAATGAATGTAAATGCGACACTTCCTTGCAAGGAAATAGCGTTTGCAGATGTCTACGTATCGTAGCAATAGAATTCTTATGACTCTTAAAACGCGATATCGCATCTCATTTCTATGTTTCATGGTAAGATAAAATATGATTTGCGAAGTGTCATGTATTCCTCGTCTACACTTCAAATGAATGTAAATGCGACACTTCCTTGCAAGGAAATGGCGTTTGCAGATGTCTGCGTATCGTAGCAATAGAGTTCCTATGATTCTTAAATCGCGATATTGCATCTCGTTTCTATGTTTCATGGTAAGATATAATATGATTTGCGAAGTGTTATGTATTCCTCGCCTAAATTTCAAATGAATGTGAATGCGACACTTCCCCGCTAGGAAATAGCGTTTGCAGATGTCTACGTATCGTAGCAATAGATTTCTAATGCATCTTAAAACGCGATATCGCATCTCATTTCTATGTTTCATGGTAAGATATAATGTTCATTGCGAAGTGTTATGCATTCCTCGTCTACGATTCAAATGAATGTAAATGCGACACTCCCTTGCAAGGAAATAGCGTTTGCAGATGTCTACGTATCGTAGCAATAGAGTTCTAATGCATCTTAAAACGCGATATCGCATCTCATTTCTATGATTCATGGTAAGATATAATATTCATTGCGAAGTGTTATGCATTCCTCGTCTACACTTCAAATGAATGTAAATGCGACACTTCCTTGCTAGGAAATAGCGTCTGCAGATGTCTACGTATCGTAGCAATAGGGTTCTAATGCTTTATAAAACGCGATATCGCATCTCATTTCTATGTTTCATGGTAAGATATAATATGATTTGCGAAGTGTTATGTATTCCTCGCCTAAATTTCAAATGAATGTGAATGCGACACTTCCCCGCTACGAAATAGCGTTTGCAGATGTCTACGTATCGTAGTAATAGAATTCTAATGCATCTTAAAACGCGATATCGCATCTCATTTCTATGTTTCATGGTAAGATATAATATTCATTGCGAAGTGTTATGCATTCCCCGTCTACGATTCAAATTAATGTAAATGCGACACTCCCTTGCAAGGAAATAGAGTTTGCAGATGTCTACGTATCGTAGCAATAGAGTTCTAATGCATCTTAAAACGCGATATCGCATCTCATTTCTATGATTCATGGTAAGATATAATATTCATTGCGAAGTGTTATGCATTCCTCGTCGACGATTCAAATGAATGTAAATGCGACACTCCCTTGCAAGGAAATAGCGTTTGCAGATGTCTACGTATCGTAGCAATAGAGCTCAAATGCTTCTTAAAACGAGATATAGCATCTCATATCTATGTTTCATGATAAGATATAATATGATTTGCGAAGTATCATGTATTCCTCGTCTACGATTCAAATGAATGTAAATGCGACACTTCCTTGCAAGGAAATAGCGTCTGCAGATGTCTAGGTATCGTAGCAATAGAGTTCTAATGCTTCTTAAAACGCGATATCGCATCTCATTTCTTTGTTTCATGATAAGATATAATATGATTTGCGAAGTGTTATGCATTCCTCGTCTACGATTCAAATGAATGTAAATGCGACACCTCCTTGTAAGGAAATAGCGTTTGCAGATGTCTACGTATCGTAGCAATAGAGTTCTTATGATTCTTAAAACGCGATATCGCATCTCATTTCTATGTTTCATGGTAAGATATAATATGATTTGCGAAGTGTTATGCATTCCTCGTCTACACTTCAAATGAATGTAAATGCGACACTTCCTTGCTAGGAAATAGCGTCTGCAGATGTCTACGTATCGTAGCAGTAGAGTTCTAATGCTTCTTAAAACGCGATATCGCTTCTCATTTCTATGTTTCATGGTAAGATATAATATGATTTGCGAAGTGTTATGCATTCCTCGTCTACGATTCAAATGAATGTAAATGCGACACTTCCTTGCAAGGAAATAGCGTTTGCAGATGTCTACGTATCGTAGCAATAGAATTCTTATGATTCTTAAAACGCGATATCGCATCTCATTTCTATGTTTCATGGTAAGATATAATATGATTTGCGAAGTGTTATGCATTCCTCGTCTACACTTCAAATGAATGTAAATGCGACACTTCCTTGCAAGGAAATAGCGTTTGCAGATGTCTACGTATCGTAGCAATAGAATTCTTATGACTCTTAAAACGCGATATCGCATCTCATTTCTATGTTTCATGGTAAGATAAAATATGATTTGCGAAGTGTCATGTATTCCTCGTCTACACTTCAAATGAATGTAAATGCGACACTTCCTTGCAAGGAAATGGCGTTTGCAGATGTCTGCGTATCGTAGCAATAGAGTTCCTATGATTCTTAAATCGCGATATTGCATCTCGTTTCTATGTTTCATGGTAAGATATAATATGATTTGCGAAGTGTTATGTATTCCTCGCCTAAATTTCAAATGAATGTGAATGCGACACTTCCCCGCTAGGAAATAGCGTTTGCAGATGTCTACGTATCGTAGCAATAGATTTCTAATGCATCTTAAAACGCGATATCGCATCTCATTTCTATGTTTCATGGTAAGATATAATGTTCATTGCGAAGTGTTATGCATTCCTCGTCTACGATTCAAATGAATGTAAATGCGACACTCCCTTGCAAGGAAATAGCGTTTGCAGATGTCTACGTATCGTAGCAATAGAGTTCTAATGCATCTTAAAACGCGATATCGCATCTCATTTCTATGATTCATGGTAAGATATAATATTCATTGCGAAGTGTTATGCATTCCTCGTCTACACTTCAAATGAATGTAAATGCGACACTTCCTTGCTAGGAAATAGCGTCTGCAGATGTCTACGTATCGTAGCAATAGGGTTCTAATGCTTTATAAAACGCGATATCGCATCTCATTTCTATGTTTCATGGTAAGATATAATATGATTTGCGAAGTGTTATGTATTCCTCGCCTAAATTTCAAATGAATGTGAATGCGACACTTCCCCGCTACGAAATAGCGTTTGCAGATGTCTACGTATCGTAGTAATAGAATTCTAATGCATCTTAAAACGCGATATCGCATCTCATTTCTATGTTTCATGGTAAGATATAATATTCATTGCGAAGTGTTATGCATTCCCCGTCTACGATTCAAATTAATGTAAATGCGACACTCCCTTGCAAGGAAATAGAGTTTGCAGATGTCTACGTATCGTAGCAATAGAGTTCTAATGCATCTTAAAACGCGATATCGCATCTCATTTCTATGATTCATGGTAAGATATAATATTCATTGCGAAGTGTTATGCATTCCTCGTCGACGATTCAAATGAATGTAAATGCGACACTCCCTTGCAAGGAAATAGCGTTTGCAGATGTCTACGTATCGTAGCAATAGAGCTCAAATGCTTCTTAAAACGAGATATAGCATCTCATATCTATGTTTCATGATAAGATATAATATGATTTGCGAAGTATCATGTATTCCTCGTCTACGATTCAAATGAATGTAAATGCGACACTTCCTTGCAAGGAAATAGCGTCTGCAGATGTCTAGGTATCGTAGCAATAGAGTTCTAATGCTTCTTAAAACGCGATATCGCATCTCATTTCTTTGTTTCATGATAAGATATAATATGATTTGCGAAGTGTTATGCATTCCTCGTCTACGATTCAAATGAATGTAAATGCGACACCTCCTTGTAAGGAAATAGCGTTTGCAGATGTCTACGTATCGTAGCAATAGAGTTCTTATGATTCTTAAAACGCGATATCGCATCTCATTTCTATGTTTCATGGTAAGATATAATATGATTTGCGAAGTGTTATGCATTCCTCGTCTACACTTCAAATGAATGTAAATGCGACACTTCCTTGCTAGGAAATAGCGTCTGCAGATGTCTACGTATCGTAGCAGTAGAGTTCTAATGCTTCTTAAAACGCGATATCGCATCTCATTTCTATGTTTCATGGTAAGATATAATATGATTTGCGAAGTGTTATGCATTCCTCGTCTACGATTCAAATGAATGTAAATGCGACACTTCCTTGCAAGGAAATAGCGTTTGCAGATGTCTACGTATCGTAGCAATAGAATTCTTATGATTCTTAAAACGCGATATCGCATCTCATTTCTATGTTTCATGGTAAGATAAAATATGATTTGCGAAGTGTCATGTATTCCTCGTCTACACTTCAAATGAATGTAAATGCGACACTTCCTTGCTAGGAAATAGCGTCTGCAGATGTCTACGTATCGTAGCAATAGAGTTCTAATGCTTTTTAAAACGCGATATCGCATCTCATTTCTATGTTTCATGGTAAGATCAAATATGATTTGCGAAGTGTCACGTATTCCTCGTCTACACTTCAAATGAATGTAAATGCGACACTTCCCTGCTAGGAAATAGCGTCTGCAGATGTCTACGTATCGTAGCAATAGAGTTCTAATGCTTTTTAAAACGCGATATCGCATCTCATTTCTATGTTTCATGGTAAGATAAAATATGATTTGCGAAGTGTTATGTATTCCTCGTCTACACTTCAAATGAATGTAAATGCGACACTTCCTTGCAAGGAAATGGCGTTTGCAGATGTCTGCGTATCGTAGCAATAGAGTTCCTATGATTCTTAAATCGCGATATTGCATCTCGTTTCTATGTTTCATGGTAAGATATAATATGATTTGCGAAGTGTTATGTATTCCTCGCCTAAATTTCAAATGAATGTGAATGCGACACTTCCCCGCTACGAAATAGCGTTTGCAGATGTCTACGTATCGTAGTAATAGATTTCTAATGCATCTTAAAACGCGATATCGCATCTCATTTCTATGATTCATGGTAAGATATAATATCATTGCGAAGTGTTATGCATTCCTCGTCGACGATTCAAATGAATGTAAATGCGACACTCCCTTGCAAGGAAATAGCGTTTGCAGATGTCTACGTATCGTAGCAATAGAGTTCAAATGCTTCTTAAAACGAGATATAGCATCCCATATCTATGTTTCATGATAAGATATAATATGATTTGCGAAGTATCATGTATTCCTCGTCTACGATTCAAATGAATGTAAATGCGACACTTCCTTGCAAGGAAATAGCGTCTGCAGATGTCTAGGTATCGTAGCAATAGAGTTCTAATGCTTCTTAAAACGCGATATCGCATCTCATTTCTTTGTTTCATGATAAGATATAATATGATTTGCGAAGTGTTATGCATTCCTCGTCTACGATTCAAATGAATGTAAATGCGACACCTCCTTGTAAGGAAATAGCGTTTGCAGATGTCTACGTATCGTAGCAATAGAGTTCTAATGCTTCTTAAAACGCGATATCGCATCTCATTTCTATGTTTCATGGTAAGATATAATATGATTTGCGAAGTGTCATGCACTCCTCGTCTACGATTCAAATGAATGTAAATGCGACACTTCCTTGCAAGGAAATAGCGTTTGCAGATGTCTACGTATCGTAGCAATAGAATTCTTATGATTCTTAAAACGCGATATCGCATCTCATTTCTATGTTTCATGGTAAGATATAATATGATTTGCGAAGTGTTGTGCATTCCTCGTCTACACTTCAAATGAATGTAAATGCGACACTTCCTTGCAAGGAAATAGCGTTTGCAGATGTCTACGTATCGTAGCAATAGAATTCTTATGATTCTTAAAACGCGATATCGCATCTCGTTTCTATGTTTCATGGTAAGATATAATATGATTTGCGAAGTGTTATGTATTCCTCGCCTAAATTTCAAATGAATGTGAATGCGACACTTCCCCGCTAGGAAATAGCGTTTGCAGATGTCTACGTATCGTAGCAATAGATTTCTAATGCATCTTAAAACGCGATATCGCATCTCATTTCTATGTTTCATGGTAAGATATAATGTTCATTGCGAAGTGTTATGCATTCCTCGTCTACGATTCAAATGAATGTAAATGCGACACTCCCTTGCAAGGAAATAGCGTTTGCAGATGTCTACGTATCGTAGCAATAGAGTTCTAATGCATCTTAAAACGCGATATCGCATCTCATTTCTATGATTCATGGTAAGATATAATATTCATTGCGAAGTGTTATGCATTCCTCGTCTACACTTCAAATGAATGTAAATGCGACACTTCCTTGCTAGGAAATAGCGTCTGCAGATGTCTACGTATCGTAGCAATAGGGTTCTAATGCTTTATAAAACGCGATATCGCATCTCATTTCTATGTTTCATGGTAAGATATAATATGATTTGCGAAGTGTTATGTATTCCTCGCCTAAATTTCAAATGAATGTGAATGCGACACTTCCCCGCTAGGAAATAGCGTTTCCAGATTTCTACGTATCGTAGCAATAGATTTCTAATGCATCTTAAAACGCGATATCGCATCTCATTTCTATGTTTCATGGTAAGATATAATGTTCATTGCGAAGTGTTATGCATTCCTCGTCTACGATTCAAATGAATGTAAATGCGACACTCCCTTGCAAGGAAATAGCGTTTGCAGATGTCTACGTATCGTAGCAATAGAGTTCTAATGCATCTTAAAACGCGATATCGCATCTCATTTCTATGATTCATGGTAAGATATAATATTCATTGCGAAGTGTTATGCATTCCTCGTCTACACTTCAAATGAATGTAAATGCGACACTTCCTTGCTAGGAAATAGCGTCTGCAGATGTCTACGTATCGTAGCAATAGGGTTCTAATGCTTTATAAAACGCGATATCGCATCTCATTTCTATGTTTCATGGTAAGATATAATATGATTTGCGAAGTGTTATGTATTCCTCGCCTAAATTTCAAATGAATGTGAATGCGACACTTCCCCGCTAGGAAATAGCGTTTCCAGATTTCTACGTATCGTAGCAATAGATTTCTAATGCATCTTAAAACGCGATATCGCATCTCATTTCTATGTTTCATGGTAAGATATAATATTCATTGCGAAGTGTTATGCATTCCTCGTCTACGATTCAAATGAATGTAAATGCGACACTCCCTTGCAAGGAAATAGCGTTTGCAGATGTCTACGTATCGTAGCAATAGAGTTCTAATGCATCTTAAAACGCGATATCGCATCTCATTTCTATGATTCATGGTAAGATATAATATTCATTGCGAAGTGTTATGCATTCCTCGTCTACACTTCAAATGAATGTAAATGCGACACTTCCTTGCTAGGAAATAGCGTCGGCAGATGTCTAGGTATCGTAGCAATAGAGTTCTAATGCTTCTTAAAACGCGATATCGCATTTCATTTCTATGTTTCATGGTAAGATATAATATGATTTGCGAAGTGTTATGCATTCCTCGTCTACACTTCAAATGAATGTAAATGCGACACTTCCTTGCTAGGAAATAGCGTCTGCAGATGTCTACGTATCGTAGCAATAGAGTTCTAATGCTTCTTAAAACGCGATATCGCATCTCATTTCTATGTTTCATGGTAAGATATAATATGATTTCCGAAGTTTTATGCATTCCTCGTCTACGATTCAAATGAATGTAAATGCGACACTTCCTTGCAAGGAAATAGCGTCTGCAGATGTCTAGGTATCGTAGCAATAGAGTTCTAATGCTTCTTAAAACGCGATATCGCATCTCATTTCTTTGTTTCATGATAAGATATAATATGATTTGCGAAGTGTTATGCATTCCTCGTCTACGATTCAAATGTATGTAAATGCGACACCTCCTTGTAAGGAAATAGCGTTTGCAGATGTCTACGTATCGTAGCAATAGAGTTCTTATGATTCTTAAAACGCGATATCGCATCTCATTTCTACGTTTCATGGTAAGATATAATATGATTTGCGAAGTGTTATGCATTCCTCGTCTACACTTCAAATGAATGTAAATGCGACCCTTCCTTGCTAGGAAATAGCGTCTGCAGTAGTCTACGTATCGTAGCAATAGAGTTCTTATGATTCTTAAAACGCGATATCGCATCTCATTTCTACGTTTCATGGTAAGATATAATATGATTTGCGAAGTGTTATGCATTCCTCGTCTACACTTCAAATGAATGTAAATGCGACACTTCCTTGCTAGGAAATAGCGTCTGCAGATGTCTACGTATCGTAGCAATAGAGTTCTAATGCTTCTTAAAACGCGATATCGCATCTCATTTCTATGTTTCATGGTAAGATATAATATGATTTGCGAAGTGTTATGCATTCCTCGTCTACGATTCAAATGAATGTAAATGCGACACTTCCTTGCAAGGAAATAGCGTTTGCAGATGTCTACGTATCGTAGCAATAGAATTCTTATGATTCTTAAAACGCGATATCGCATCTCATTTCTATGTTTCATGGTAAGATAAAATATGATTTGCGAAGTGTCATGTACTCCTCGTCTACACTTCAAATGAATGTAAATGCGACACTTCCTTGCTAGGAAATAGCGTCTCCAGAAGTCTACGTATCATAGCAATAGAGTTCTAATGCTTTTTAAAACGCGATATCGCATCTCATTTCTATGTTTCATGGTAAGATATAATATGATTTGCGAAGTGTTATGCATTCCTCGTCTACGATTCAAATGAATGTAAATGCGACACTCCCTTGCAAGGAAATAGCGTTTGCAGATGTCTACGTATCGTAGCAATAGAGTTCCTATGATTCTTAAATCGCGATATTGCATCTCGTTTCTATGTTTCATGGTAAGATATAATATGATTTGCGAAGTGTTATGTATTCCTCGCCTAAATTTCAAATGAATGTGAATGCGACACTTCCCCGCTAGGAAATAGCGTTTGCAGATGTCTACGTATCGTAGCAATAGATTTCTAATGCATCTTAAAACGCGATATCGCATCTCATTTCTATGTTTCATGGTAAGATATAATATTCATTGCGAAGTGTTATGCATTCCTCGTCTACGATTCAAATGAATGTAAATGCGACACTCCCTTGCAAGGAAATAGCGTTTGCAGATGTCTACGTATCGTAGCAATAGAGCTCAAATGCTTCTTAAAACGAGATATAGCATCTCATATCTATGTTTCATGATAAGATATAATATGATTTGCGAAGTATCATGTATTCCTCGTCTACGATTCAAATGAATGTAAATGCGACACTTCCTTGCAAGGAAATAGCGTCTGCAGATGTCTAGGTATCGTAGCAATAGAGTTCTAATGCTTCTTAAAACGCGATATCGCATCTCATTTCTTTGTTTCATGATAAGATATAATATGATTTGCGAAGTGTTATGCATTCCTCGTCTACGATTCAAATGAGTGTAAATGCGACACCTCCTTGTAAGGAAATAGCGTTTGCAGATGTCTACGTATCGTAGCAATAGAGTTCTTATGATTCTTAAAACGCGATATCGCATCTCATTTCTATGTTTCATGGTAAGATATAATATGATTTGCGAAGTGTTATGCATTCCTCGTCTACACTTCAAATGAATGTAAATGCGACACTTCCTTGCTAGGAAATAGCGTCTGCAGATGTCTGCGTATCGTAGCAATAGAGTTCTAATGCTTCTTAAAACGCGATATCGCATCTCATTTCTATGTTTCATGGTAAGATATAATATGATTTCCGAAGTGTTATGCATTCCTCGTCTACGATTCAAATGAATGTAAATGCGACACTTCCTTGCAAGGAAATAGCGTCTGCAGATGTCTAGGTATCGTAGCAATAGAGTTCTAATGCTTCTTAAAACGCGATATCGCATCTCATTTCTTTGTTTCATGATAAGATATAATATGATTTGCGAAGTGTTATGCATTCCTCGTCTACGATTCAAATGAATGTAAATGCGACACCTCCTTGTAAGGAAATAGCGTTTGCAGATGTCTACGTATCGTAGCAATAGAGTTCTAATGCTTCTTAAAACGCGATATCGCATCTCATTTCTATGTTTCATGGTAAGATATAATATGATTTGCGAAGTGTTATGCATTCCTCGTCTACGATTCAAATGAATGTAAATGCGACACTTCCTTGCAAGGAAATAGCGTTTGCAGATGTCTACGTATCGTAGCAATAGAATTCTTATGATTCTTAAAACGCGATATCGCATCTCATTTCTATGTTTCATGGTAGGATATAATATGATTTGCGAAGTGTTATGCATTCCTCGTCTACACTTCAAATGAATGTAAATGCGACACTTCCTTGCAAGGAAATAGCGTTTGCAGATGTCTACGTATCGTAGCAATAGAATTCTTATGATTCTTAAAACGCGATATCGCATCTCATTTCTATGTTTCATGGTAAGATAAAATATGATTTGCGAAGTGTCATGTATTCCTCGTCTACACTTCAAATGAATGTAAATGCGACACTTCCTTGCAAGGAAATGGCGTTTGCAGATGTCTGCGTATTGTAGCAATAGAGTTCCTATGATTCTTAAATCGCGATATTGCATCTCGTTTCTATGTTTCATGGTAAGATATAATATGATTTGCGAAGTGTTATGTATTCCTCGCCTAAATTTCAAATGAATGTGAATGCGACACTTCCCCGCTAGGAAATAGCGTTTCCAGATTTCTACGTATCGTAGCAATAGATTTCTAATGCATCTTAAAACGCGATATCGCATCTCATTTCTATGTTTCATGGTAAGATATAATATTCATTGCGAAGTGTTATGCATTCCTCGTCGACGATTCAAATGAATGTAAATGCGACACTCCCTTGCAAGGAAATAGCGTTTGCAGATGTCTACGTATCGTAGCAATAGAGTTCAAATGCTTCTCAAAACGAGATATAGCATCTCATATCTATGTTTCATGATAAGATATAATATGATTTGCGAAGTATCATGTATTCCTCGTCTACGATTCAAATGAATGTAAATGCGACACTTCCTTGCAAGGAAATAGCGTCTGCAGATGTCTACGTATCGTAGCAATAGAATTCTTATGATTCTTAAAACGCGATATCGCATCTCATTTCTATGTTTCATGGTAAGATAAGATATGATTTGCGAAGTGTCATGCATTCCTCGCCTACACTTCAAATGAATGTAAATGCGACCCTTCCTTGCTAGGAAATAGCGTCTGCAGATGTCTACGTATCGTAGCAATAGAGTTCTAATGCTTTTTAAAACGCGATATCGCATCTCATTTCTATGTTTCATGGTAAGATATAATATGATTTGCGAAGTGTTATGCATTCCTCGTCTACGATTCAAATGAATGTAAATGCGACACTCCCTTGCAAGGAAATAGCGTTTGCAGATGTCTACGTATCGTAGCAATAGAGTTCCTATGATTCTTAAATCGCGATATTGCATCTCGTTTCTATGTTTCATGGTAAGATATAATATGATTTGCGAAGTGTTATGTATTCCTCGCCTAAATTTCAAATGAATGTGAATGCGACACTTCCCCGCTAGGAAATAGCGTTTGCAGATGTCTACGTATCGTAGCAATAGATTTCTAATGCATCTTAAAACGCGATATCGCATCTCATTTCTATGTTTCATGGTAAGATATAATATTCATTGCGAAGTGTTATGCATTCCTCGTCTACGATTCAAATGAATGTAAATGCGACACTCCCTTGCAAGGAAATAGCGTTTGCAGATGTCTACGTATCGTAGCAATAGAGTTCTGATGCATCTTAAAACGCGATATCGCATCTCATTTCTATGATTCATGGTAAGATATAATATTCATTGCGAAGTGTTATGCATTCCTCGTCGACGATTCAAATGAATGTAAATGCGACACTCCCTTATAAGGAAATAGCGTTTGCAGATGTCTACGTATCGTAGCAATAGAGTTCAAATGCTTCTTAAAACGAGATATAGCATCTCATATCTATGTTTCATGATAAGATATAATATGATTTGCGAAGTATCACGTATTCCTCGCCTACACTTCAAATGAATGTAAATGCGACCCTTCCTTGCTAGGAAATAGCGTCTGCAGATGTCTACGTATCGTAGCAATAGAGTTCTTATGATTCTTAAAACGCGATATCGCATCTCATTTCTATGTTTCATTGTAAGATAAAATATGATTTGCGAAGTGTCATGTACTCCTCGTCTACACTTCAAATGAATGTAAATGCGACACTTCCTTGCAAGGAAATAGCGTTTGCAGATGTCTACGTATCGTAGCAATAGAATTCTTATGATTCTTAAAACGCGATATCGCATCTCATTTCTATGTTTCATGGTAAGATAAAATATGATTTGCGAAGTGTCATGTATTCCTCGTCTACACTTCAAATGAATGTAAATGCGACACTTCCTTGCAAGGAAATGGCGTTTGCAGATGTCTGCGTATCGTAGCAATAGATTTCCTATGATTCTTAAATCGCGATATTGCATCTCGTTTCTATGTTTCATGGTAAGATATAATATGATTTGCGAAGTGTTATGTATTCCTCGCCTAAATTTCAAATGAATGTGAATGCGACACTTCCCCGCTAGGAAATAGCGTTTCCAGATTTCTACGTATCGTAGCAATAGATTTCTAATGCATCTTAAAACGCGATATCGCATCTCATTTCTATGTTTCATGGTAAGATATAATATTCATTGCGAAGTGTTATGCATTCCTCGTCGACGATTCAAATGAATGTAAATGCGACACTCCCTTGCAAGGAAATAGCGTTTGCAGATGTCTACGTATCGTAGCAATAGAGTTCAAATGCTTCTCAAAACGAGATATAGCATCTCATATCTATGTTTCATGATAAGATATAATATGATTTGCGAAGTATCATGTATTCCTCGTCTACGATTCAAATGAATGTAAATGCGACACTTCCTTGCAAGGAAATAGCGTCTGCAGATGTCTACGTATCGTAGCAATAGAATTCTTATGATTCTTAAAACGCGATATCGCATCTCATTTCTATGTTTCATGGTAAGATATAATATTCATTGCGAAGTGTTATGCATTCCTCGTCTACGATTCAAATGAATGTAAATGCGACACTCCCTTGCAAGGAAATAGCGTTTGCAGATGTCTACGTATCGTAGCAATAGAGTTCTAATGCATCTTAAAACGCGATATCGCATCTCATTTCTATGATTCATGGTAAGATATAATATTCATTGCGAAGTGTTATGCATTCCTCGTCGACGATTCAAATGAATGTAAATGCGACACTCCCTTGCAAGGAAATAGCGTTTGCAGATGTCTACGTATCGTAGCAATAGAGTTCAAATGCTTCTTAAAACGAGATATAGCATCTCATATCTATGTTTCATGATAAGATATAATATGATTTGCGAAGTATCATGTATTCCTCGTCTACGATTCAAATGAATGTAAATGCGACACTTCCTTGCAAGGAAATAGCGTCTGCAGATGTCTACGTATCGTAGCAATAGAATTCTTATGATTCTTAAAACGCGATATCGCATCTCATTTCTATGTTTCATGGTAAGATATAATATTCATTGCGAAGTGTTATGCATTCCTCGTCTACGATTCAAATGAATGTAAATGCGACACTCCCTTGCAAGGAAATAGCGTTTGCAGATGTCTACGTATCGTAGCAATAGAGTTCTAATGCATCTTAAAACGCGATATCGCATCTCATTTCTATGATTCATGGTAAGATATAATATTCATTGCGAAGTGTTATGCATTCCTCGTCGACGATTCAAATGAATGTAAATGCGACACTCCCTTGCAAGGAAATAGCGTTTGCAGATGTCTACGTATCGTAGCAATAGAGTTCAAATGCTTCTTAAAACGAGATATAGCATCTCATATCTATGTTTCATGATAAGATATAATATGAATTGCGAAGTATCATGTATTCCTCGTCTACGATTCAAATGAATGTAAATGCGACACTTCCTCGCAAGGAAATAGCGTCTGCAGATGTCTAGGTATCGTAGCAATAGAGTTCTAATGCTTCATAAAACGCGATATCGCATCTCATTTCTTTGTTTCATGATAAGATATAATATGATTTGCGAAGTGTTATGCATTCCTCGTCTACGATTCAAATGAATGTAAATGCGACACCTCCTTGTAAGGAAATAGCGTTTGCAGATGTCTACGTATCGTAGCAATAGAGTTCTTATGATTCTTAAAACGCGATATCGCATCTCATTTCTACGTTTCATGGTAAGATATAATATGATTTGCGAAGTGTTATGCATTCCTCGTCTACACTTCAATTGAATGTAAATGCGACACTTCCTTGCTAGGAAATAGCGTCTGCAGATGTCTACGTATCGTAGCAATAGAGTTCTAATGCTTCTTAAAACGCGATATCGCATCTCATTTCTATGTTTCATGGTAAGATATAATATGATTTGCGAAGTGTTATGCATTCCTCGTCTACGATTCAAATGAATGTAAATGCGACACTTCCTTGCAAGGAAATAGCGTTTGCAGATGTCTACGTGTCGTAGCAATAGAATTCTTATGATTCTTAAAACGCGATATCGCATCTCATTTCTATGTTTCATGGTAAGATAAGATATGATTTGCGAAGTGTCATGTATTCCTCGCCTACACTTCAAATGAATGCAAATGCGACCCTTCCTTGCTAGGAAATAGCGTCTGCAGATGTCTACGTATCGTAGCAATAGAGTTCTAATGCTTTTTAAAACGCGATATCGCATCTCATTTCTATGTTTCATGGTAAGATATAATATGATTTGCGAAGTGTTATGCATTCCTCGTCTACGATTCAAATGAATGTAAATGCGACACTTCCTTGCAAGGAAATAGCGTTTGCAGATGTCTACGTATCGTAGCAATAGAGTTCTTATGATTCTTAAAACGCGATATCGCATCTCATTTCTATGTTTCATGGTAAGATAAAATATGATTTGCGAAGTGTCATGTACTCCTCGTCTACACTTCAAATGAATGTAAATGCGACACTTCCTTGCTAGGAAATAGCGTCTCCAGATGTCTACGTATCGTAGCAATAGAGTTCTAATGCTTCTTAAAACGCGATATCGCATCTCATTTCTTTGTTTCATGATAAGATATAATATGATTTGCGAAGTGTTATGCATTCCTCGTCTACGATTCAAATGAATGTAAATGCGACACCTCCTTGTAAGGAAATAGCGTTTGCAGTAGTCTACGTATCGTAGCAATAGAGTTCTTATGATTCTTAAAACGCGATATCGCTTCTCATATCTACGTTTCATGGTAAGATATAATATGATTTGCGAAGTGTTATGCATTCCTCGTCTACACTTCAAATGAATGTAAATGCGACACTTCCTTGCTAGGAAATAGCGTCTGCAGATGTCTACGTATCGTAGCAATAGAGTTCTAATGCTTCTTAAAACGCGATATCGCATCTCATTTCTATGTTTCATGGTAAGATATAATATGATTTGCGAAGTGTTATGCATTCCTCGTCTACGATTCAAATGAATGTAAATGCGACACTTCCTTGCAAGGAAATAGCGTTTGCAGATGTCTACGTATCGTAGCAATAGAATTCTTATGATTCTTAAAACGCGATATCGCATCTCATTTCTATGTTTCATGGTAAGATAAGATATGATTTGCGAAGTGTCATGTACTCCTCGCCTACACTTCAAATGAATGTAAATGCGACCCTTCCTTGCTAGGAAATAGCGTCTGCAGATGTCTACGTATCGTAGCAATAGAGTTCTAATGCTTTTTAAAACGCGATATCGCATCTCATTTCTATGTTTCATGGTAAGATATAATATGATTTGCGAAGTGTTATGCATTCCTCGTCTACGATTCAAATGAATGTAAATGCGACACTCCCTTGCAAGGAAATAGCGTTTGCAGATGTCTACGTATCGTAGCAATAGATTTCTAATGCATCTTAAAACGCGATATCGCATCTCATTTCTATGATTCATGGTAAGATATAATATTCATTGCGAAGTGTTATGCATTCCTCGTCGACGATTCAAATGAATGTAAATGCGACACTCCCTTGCAAGGGAATAGCGTTTGCAGATGTCTACGTATCGTAGCAATAGAGTTCAAATGCTTCTTAAAACGAGATATAGCATCTCATATCTATGTTTCATGATAAGATATAATATGATTTGCGAAGTATCATGTATTCCTCGTCTACGATTCAAATGAATGTAAATGCGAAACTTCCTTGCAAGGAAATAGCGTCTGCAGATGTCTAGGTATCGTAGCAATAGAGTTCTAATGCTTCTTAAAACGCGATATCGCATCTCATTTCTTTGTTTCATGATAAGATATAATATTCATTGCGATGTGTTATGCATTCCTCGTCTACACTTCAAATGAATGTAAATGCGACACTTCCTTGCAAGGAAATGGCGTTTGCAGATGTCTGCGTATCGTAGCAATAGAGTTCCTATGATTCTTAAATCGCGATATTGCATCTCGTTTCTATGTTTCATGGTAAGATATAATATGATTTGCGAAGTGTTATGTATTCCTCGCCTAAATTTCAAATGAATGTGAATGCGACACTTCCCCGCTAGGAAATAGCGTTTGCAGATGTCTACGTATCGTAGCAATAGATTTCTAATGCATCTTAAAACGCGATATCGCATCTCATTTCTATGTTTCATGGTAAGATATAATATTCATTGCGATGTGTTATGCATTCCTCGTCTACGATTCAAATGAATGTAAATGCGACACTCCCTTGCAAGGAAATAGCGTTTGCAGATGTCTACGTATCGTAGCAATAGAGTCCTAATGCATCTTAAAACGCGATATCGCATCTCATTTCTATGATTCATGGTAAGATATAATATTCATTGCGAAGTGTTATGCCTTCCTCGTCTACACTTCAAATGAATGTAAATGCGACACTTCCTTGCAAGGAAATAGCGTTTGCAGATGTCTACGTATCGTAGCAATAGATTTCTAATGCATCTTAAAACGCGATATCGCATCTCATTTCTATGTTTCATGGTAAGATATAATATTCATTGCGATGTGTTATGCATTCCTCGTCTACGATTCAAATGAATGTAAATGCGACACTCCCTTGCAAGGAAATAGCGTTTGCAGATGTCTACGTATCGTAGCAATAGAGTCCTAATGCATCTTAAAACGCGATATCGCATCTCATTTCTATGATTCATGGTAAGATATAATATTCATTGCGAAGTGTTATGCCTTCCTCGTCTACACTTCAAATGAATGTAAATGCGACACTTCCTTGCAAGGAAATAGCGTTTGCAGATGTCTACCTATCGTAGCAATAGAGTTCTAATGCTTCTTAAAACGCGATATCGCATCTCATTTCTATATTACATGGTAAGATATAATATGTTTTGCGAAGTGTTATGTATTCCTCGTCTACACTTCAAATGAATGTAAATGCGACACTTCCTTGCAAGGAAATAGCGTTTGCAGATGTCTACGTATCGTAGCAATAGAGTTCTTATGATTCTTAAAACGCGATATAGCATCTCATTTCTATGTTTCATGGTAAGGTATAATATGATTTGCGAAGTGTTATGTATTCCTCGTCTACACTTCAAATGAATGTAAATGCGACACTTCCTTGCAAGGAAATAGCGTTTGCAGATGTCTATGTATCGTAGCAATAGAGTTCTAATGCTTCTTAAAACGCGATATCGCATCTCATTTCAATGTCTCATGGTAAGATATAATATGATTTGCGAAGTGTCATGTATTCCTCGTCTACACTTCAAATGAATGTAAATGCGACACTTCCTTGCTAGGAAATAGCGTCTGCAGATGTCTAGAAACCGTAGCAATAGAGTTCTAATGCTTCTTAAAACGCGATATCCCATCTCATTTCTATGTTTCATGGTAAGATGTAATATGATTTGCGAAGTGTTATGTATTCCTCGTCTACACTTCAAATGAATGTAAATGCGACACTTCCTTGCTAGGAAATAGCGTCTGCAGACGTCTAGGAATCGTAGCAATAGAGTTCTAATGCTTCTTAAAACGCGATATCGCATCTCATTTCTATGTTTCATGGTAAGATATAATATGATTTGCGATGTGCCATGTATTCCTCGTCTACACTTCAAATGAATGTAAATGCGACACTTCCTTGCAAGGAAATAGCGTATGCAGATGTCTACGTATCGAAGCAATAGAGTTCAAATGCTTTTTAAAACGAGATATTGCATCTCATATCTATGTTTCATGATAAGATATAATATTCATTGCGAAGTGTTATGCCTTCCTCGTCTACACTTCAAATGAATGTAAATGCGACACTTCCTTGCAAGGAAATAGCGTTTGCAGATGTCTATGTATCGTAGCTATAGTTTTCTAATGCTTCTTAAAGCGTGATATCGCATCTCATTTCTATGTTTCATGGTAAGATATTATATGATTTGCGAAGTGTCATGTATTCCTCGTCTACACGTCAAATGAATGTAAATGCGACACTTCCATGCAAGGAAATAGCGTTTGCAGATGTCTACGTATCGTAGCATTAGAGTTCTTATGATTCTTAAAACGCGATATCGCATCTCATTTCTATGTTTCATGTTAAGATATATTGTGATTTGCGAAGTGTTATGTATTCCTCGTCTACACTTCAAATGAATGTAAATGCGACAATTCCTTGTAAGGAAATAGCGTTTGCAGATGTCTACCTATCGTAGCAATAGAGTTCTAATGCTTCTTAAAACGCGATATCGCATCTCATTTCTATGTTTCATGGTAAGATATAATATGATTTGCGAAGTGTTATGCATTCCTCGTCTACGATTCAAATGAATGTAAATGCGACACTTCCTTGCAAGGAAATAGCGTTTGCAGATGTCTACGTGTCGTAGCAATAGAATTCTTATGATTCTTAAAACGCGATATCGCATCTCATTTCTATGTTTCATGGTAAGATAAGATATGATTTGCGAAGTGTCATGTATTCCTCGCCTACACTTCAAATGAATGCAAATGCGACCCTTCCTTGCTAGGAAATAGCGTCTGCAGATGTCTACGTATCGTAGCAATAGAGTTCTAATGCTTTTTAAAACGCGATATCGCATCTCATTTCTATGTTTCATGGTAAGATATAATATGATTTGCGAAGTGTTATGCATTCCTCGTCTACGATTCAAATGAATGTAAATGCGACACTTCCTTGCAAGGAAATAGCGTTTGCAGATGTCTACGTATCGTAGCAATAGAGTTCTTATGATTCTTAAAACGCGATATCGCATCTCATTTCTATGTTTCATGGTAAGATAAAATATGATTTGCGAAGTGTCATGTACTCCTCGTCTACACTTCAAATGAATGTAAATGCGACACTTCCTTGCTAGGAAATAGCGTCTCCAGATGTCTACGTATCGTAGCAATAGAGTTCTAATGCTTCTTAAAACGCGATATCGCATCTCATTTCTTTGTTTCATGATAAGATATAATATGATTTGCGAAGTGTTATGCATTCCTCGTCTACGATTCAAATGAATGTAAATGCGACACCTCCTTGTAAGGAAATAGCGTTTGCAGTAGTCTACGTATCGTAGCAATAGAGTTCTTATGATTCTTAAAACGCGATATCGCTTCTCATATCTACGTTTCATGGTAAGATATAATATGATTTGCGAAGTGTTATGCATTCCTCGTCTACACTTCAAATGAATGTAAATGCGACACTTCCTTGCTAGGAAATAGCGTCTGCAGATGTCTACGTATCGTAGCAATAGAGTTCTAATGCTTCTTAAAACGCGATATCGCATCTCATTTCTATGTTTCATGGTAAGATATAATATGATTTGCGAAGTGTTATGCATTCCTCGTCTACGATTCAAATGAATGTAAATGCGACACTTCCTTGCAAGGAAATAGCGTTTGCAGATGTCTACGTATCGTAGCAATAGAATTCTTATGATTCTTAAAACGCGATATCGCATCTCATTTCTATGTTTCATGGTAAGATAAGATATGATTTGCGAAGTGTCATGTACTCCTCGCCTACACTTCAAATGAATGTAAATGCGACCCTTCCTTGCTAGGAAATAGCGTCTGCAGATGTCTACGTATCGTAGCAATAGAGTTCTAATGCTTTTTAAAACGCGATATCGCATCTCATTTCTATGTTTCATGGTAAGATATAATATGATTTGCGAAGTGTTATGCATTCCTCGTCTACGATTCAAATGAATGTAAATGCGACACTCCCTTGCAAGGAAATAGCGTTTGCAGATGTCTACGTATCGTAGCAATAGATTTCTAATGCATCTTAAAACGCGATATCGCATCTCATTTCTATGATTCATGGTAAGATATAATATTCATTGCGAAGTGTTATGCATTCCTCGTCGACGATTCAAATGAATGTAAATGCGACACTCCCTTGCAAGGGAATAGCGTTTGCAGATGTCTACGTATCGTAGCAATAGAGTTCAAATGCTTCTTAAAACGAGATATAGCATCTCATATCTATGTTTCATGATAAGATATAATATGATTTGCGAAGTATCATGTATTCCTCGTCTACGATTCAAATGAATGTAAATGCGAAACTTCCTTGCAAGGAAATAGCGTCTGCAGATGTCTAGGTATCGTAGCAATAGAGTTCTAATGCTTCTTAAAACGCGATATCGCATCTCATTTCTTTGTTTCATGATAAGATATAATATTCATTGCGATGTGTTATGCATTCCTCGTCTACACTTCAAATGAATGTAAATGCGACACTTCCTTGCAAGGAAATGGCGTTTGCAGATGTCTGCGTATCGTAGCAATAGAGTTCCTATGATTCTTAAATCGCGATATTGCATCTCGTTTCTATGTTTCATGGTAAGATATAATATGATTTGCGAAGTGTTATGTATTCCTCGCCTAAATTTCAAATGAATGTGAATGCGACACTTCCCCGCTAGGAAATAGCGTTTGCAGATGTCTACGTATCGTAGCAATAGATTTCTAATGCATCTTAAAACGCGATATCGCATCTCATTTCTATGTTTCATGGTAAGATATAATATTCATTGCGATGTGTTATGCATTCCTCGTCTACGATTCAAATGAATGTAAATGCGACACTCCCTTGCAAGGAAATAGCGTTTGCAGATGTCTACGTATCGTAGCAATAGAGTCCTAATGCATCTTAAAACGCGATATCGCATCTCATTTCTATGATTCATGGTAAGATATAATATTCATTGCGAAGTGTTATGCCTTCCTCGTCTACACTTCAAATGAATGTAAATGCGACACTTCCTTGCAAGGAAATAGCGTTTGCAGATGTCTACGTATCGTAGCAATAGATTTCTAATGCATCTTAAAACGCGATATCGCATCTCATTTCTATGTTTCATGGTAAGATATAATATTCATTGCGATGTGTTATGCATTCCTCGTCTACGATTCAAATGAATGTAAATGCGACACTCCCTTGCAAGGAAATAGCGTTTGCAGATGTCTACGTATCGTAGCAATAGAGTCCTAATGCATCTTAAAACGCGATATCGCATCTCATTTCTATGATTCATGGTAAGATATAATATTCATTGCGAAGTGTTATGCCTTCCTCGTCTACACTTCAAATGAATGTAAATGCGACACTTCCTTGCAAGGAAATAGCGTTTGCAGATGTCTACCTATCGTAGCAATAGAGTTCTAATGCTTCTTAAAACGCGATATCGCATCTCATTTCTATATTACATGGTAAGATATAATATGTTTTGCGAAGTGTTATGTATTCCTCGTCTACACTTCAAATGAATGTAAATGCGACACTTCCTTGCAAGGAAATAGCGTTTGCAGATGTCTACGTATCGTAGCAATAGAGTTCTTATGATTCTTAAAACGCGATATAGCATCTCATTTCTATGTTTCATGGTAAGGTATAATATGATTTGCGAAGTGTTATGTATTCCTCGTCTACACTTCAAATGAATGTAAATGCGACACTTCCTTGCAAGGAAATAGCGTTTGCAGATGTCTATGTATCGTAGCAATAGAGTTCTAATGCTTCTTAAAACGCGATATCGCATCTCATTTCAATGTCTCATGGTAAGATATAATATGATTTGCGAAGTGTCATGTATTCCTCGTCTACACTTCAAATGAATGTAAATGCGACACTTCCTTGCTAGGAAATAGCGTCTGCAGATGTCTAGAAACCGTAGCAATAGAGTTCTAATGCTTCTTAAAACGCGATATCCCATCTCATTTCTATGTTTCATGGTAAGATGTAATATGATTTGCGAAGTGTTATGTATTCCTCGTCTACACTTCAAATGAATGTAAATGCGACACTTCCTTGCTAGGAAATAGCGTCTGCAGACGTCTAGGAATCGTAGCAATAGAGTTCTAATGCTTCTTAAAACGCGATATCGCATCTCATTTCTATGTTTCATGGTAAGATATAATATGATTTGCGATGTGCCATGTATTCCTCGTCTACACTTCAAATGAATGTAAATGCGACACTTCCTTGCAAGGAAATAGCGTATGCAGATGTCTACGTATCGAAGCAATAGAGTTCAAATGCTTTTTAAAACGAGATATTGCATCTCATATCTATGTTTCATGATAAGATATAATATTCATTGCGAAGTGTTATGCCTTCCTCGTCTACACTTCAAATGAATGTAAATGCGACACTTCCTTGCAAGGAAATAGCGTTTGCAGATGTCTATGTATCGTAGCTATAGTTTTCTAATGCTTCTTAAAGCGTGATATCGCATCTCATTTCTATGTTTCATGGTAAGATATAATATGATTTGCGAAGTGTCATGTATTCCTCGTCTACACGTCAAATGAATGTAAATGCGACACTTCCATGCAAGGAAATAGCGTTTGCAGATGTCTACGTATCGTAGCATTAGAGTTCTTATGATTCTTAAAACGCGATATCGCATCTCATTTCTATGTTTCATGTTAAGATATATTGTGATTTGCGAAGTGTTATGTATTCCTCGTCTACACTTCAAATGAATGTAAATGCGACAATTCCTTGTAAGGAAATAGCGTTTGCAGATGTCTACCTATCGTAGCAATAGAGTTCTAATGCTTCTTAAAACGCGATATCGCATCTCATTTCTATGTTTCATGGTAAGATATAATATGATTTGCGAAGTGTCATGTATTCCTCGTCTACACTTCAAATGAATGTAAATGCGATTGCTAGGAAATAGTGTCTGCAGATGTCTAGGAATCGTAGCAATAGAGTTCTAATGCTTCTTAAAACGCGATATCGCATCTCATTTCTATGTTTCATGGTAAGATATAATATGATTTGCGAAGTGTTATGCATTCCTCGTCTACGATTCAAATGAATGTAAATGCGACACTTCCTTGCAAGGAAATAGCGTTTGCAGATGTCTACGTATCGTAGCAATAGAATTCTTATGATTCTTAAAACGCGATATCGCATCTCATTTCTATGTTTCATGGTAAGATAAGATATGATTTGCGAAGTGTCATGTACTCCTCGCCTACACTTCAAATGAATGTAAATGCGACCCTTCCTTGCTAGGAAATAGCGTCTGCAGATGTCTACGTATCGTAGCAATAGAGTTCTAATGCTTTTTAAAACGCGATATCGCATCTCATTTCTATGTTTCATGGTAAGATATAATATGATTTGCGAAGTGTTATGCATTCCTCGTCTACGATTCAAATGAATGTAAATGCGACACTCCCTTGCAAGGAAATAGCGTTTGCAGATGTCTACGTATCGTAGCAATAGATTTCTAATGCATCTTAAAACGCGATATCGCATCTCATTTCTATGATTCATGGTAAGATATAATATTCATTGCGAAGTGTTATGCATTCCTCGTCGACGATTCAAATGAATGTAAATGCGACACTCCCTTGCAAGGGAATAGCGTTTGCAGATGTCTACGTATCGTAGCAATAGAGTTCAAATGCTTCTTAAAACGAGATATAGCATCTCATATCTATGTTTCATGATAAGATATAATATGATTTGCGAAGTATCATGTATTCCTCGTCTACGATTCAAATGAATGTAAATGCGAAACTTCCTTGCAAGGAAATAGCGTCTGCAGATGTCTAGGTATCGTAGCAATAGAGTTCTAATGCTTCTTAAAACGCGATATCGCATCTCATTTCTTTGTTTCATGATAAGATATAATATTCATTGCGATGTGTTATGCATTCCTCGTCTACACTTCAAATGAATGTAAATGCGACACTTCCTTGCAAGGAAATGGCGTTTGCAGATGTCTGCGTATCGTAGCAATAGAGTTCCTATGATTCTTAAATCGCGATATTGCATCTCGTTTCTATGTTTCATGGTAAGATATAATATGATTTGCGAAGTGTTATGTATTCCTCGCCTAAATTTCAAATGAATGTGAATGCGACACTTCCCCGCTAGGAAATAGCGTTTGCAGATGTCTACGTATCGTAGCAATAGATTTCTAATGCATCTTAAAACGCGATATCGCATCTCATTTCTATGTTTCATGGTAAGATATAATATTCATTGCGATGTGTTATGCATTCCTCGTCTACGATTCAAATGAATGTAAATGCGACACTCCCTTGCAAGGAAATAGCGTTTGCAGATGTCTACGTATCGTAGCAATAGAGTCCTAATGCATCTTAAAACGCGATATCGCATCTCATTTCTATGATTCATGGTAAGATATAATATTCATTGCGAAGTGTTATGCCTTCCTCGTCTACACTTCAAATGAATGTAAATGCGACACTTCCTTGCAAGGAAATAGCGTTTGCAGATGTCTACGTATCGTAGCAATAGATTTCTAATGCATCTTAAAACGCGATATCGCATCTCATTTCTATGTTTCATGGTAAGATATAATATTCATTGCGATGTGTTATGCATTCCTCGTCTACGATTCAAATGAATGTAAATGCGACACTCCCTTGCAAGGAAATAGCGTTTGCAGATGTCTACGTATCGTAGCAATAGAGTCCTAATGCATCTTAAAACGCGATATCGCATCTCATTTCTATGATTCATGGTAAGATATAATATTCATTGCGAAGTGTTATGCCTTCCTCGTCTACACTTCAAATGAATGTAAATGCGACACTTCCTTGCAAGGAAATAGCGTTTGCAGATGTCTACCTATCGTAGCAATAGAGTTCTAATGCTTCTTAAAACGCGATATCGCATCTCATTTCTATATTACATGGTAAGATATAATATGTTTTGCGAAGTGTTATGTATTCCTCGTCTACACTTCAAATGAATGTAAATGCGACACTTCCTTGCAAGGAAATAGCGTTTGCAGATGTCTACGTATCGTAGCAATAGAGTTCTTATGATTCTTAAAACGCGATATAGCATCTCATTTCTATTTTTCATGGTAAGGTATAATATGATTTGCGAAGTGTTATGTATTCCTCGTCTACACTTCAAATGAATGTAAATGCGACACTTCCTTGCAAGGAAATAGCGTTTGCAGATGTCTATGTATCGTAGCAATAGAGTTCTAATGCTTCTTAAAACGCGATATCGCATCTCATTTCAATGTCTCATGGTAAGATATAATATGATTTGCGAAGTGTCATGTATTCCTCGTCTACACTTCAAATGAATGTAAATGCGACACTTCCTTGCTAGGAAATAGCGTCTGCAGATGTCTAGAAACCGTAGCAATAGAGTTCTAATGCTTCTTAAAACGCGATATCCCATCTCATTTCTATGTTTCATGGTAAGATGTAATATGATTTGCGAAGTGTTATGTATTCCTCGTCTACACTTCAAATGAATGTAAATGCGACACTTCCTTGCTAGGAAATAGCGTCTGCAGACGTCTAGGAATCGTAGCAATAGAGTTCTAATGCTTCTTAAAACGCGATATCGCATCTCATTTCTATGTTTCATGGTAAGATATAATATGATTTGCGATGTGCCATGTATTCCTCGTCTACACTTCAAATGAATGTAAATGCGACACTTCCTTGCAAGGAAATAGCGTATGCAGATGTCTACGTATCGAAGCAATAGAGTTCAAATGCTTTTTAAAACGAGATATTGCATCTCATATCTATGTTTCATGATAAGATATAATATTCATTGCGAAGTGTTATGCCTTCCTCGTCTACACTTCAAATGAATGTAAATGCGACACTTCCTTGCAAGGAAATAGCGTTTGCAGATGTCTATGTATCGTAGCTATAGTTTTCTAATGCTTCTTAAAGCGTGATATCGCATCTCATTTCTATGTTTCATGGTAAGATATAATATGATTTGCGAAGTGTCATGTATTCCTCGTCTACACGTCAAATGAATGTAAATGCGACACTTCCATGCAAGGAAATAGCGTTTGCAGATGTCTACGTATCGTAGCATTAGAGTTCTTATGATTCTTAAAACGCGATATCGCATCTCATTTCTATGTTTCATGTTAAGATATATTGTGATTTGCGAAGTGTTATGTATTCCTCGTCTACACTTCAAATGAATGTAAATGCGACAATTCCTTGTAAGGAAATAGCGTTTGCAGATGTCTACCTATCGTAGCAATAGAGTTCTAATGCTTCTTAAAACGCGATATCGCATCTCATTTCTATGTTTCATGGTAAGATATAATATGATTTGCGAAGTGTCATGTATTCCTCGTCTACACTTCAAATGAATGTAAATGCGATTGCTAGGAAATAGTGTCTGCAGATGTCTAGGAATCGTAGCAATAGAGTTCTAATGCTTCTTAAAACGCGATATCGCATCTCATTTCTATGTTTCATGGTAAGATATAATATGATTTGCGAAGTGTCATGTATTCCTCGTCTACACTTCAAATGAATGTAAATGCGACACTTCCTTGCAAGGAAATAACGTTTGCAGATGTCTACGTATCGAAGCAATAGAGTTCAAATGCTTCTTAAAACGAGATATTGCATCTCATATCTATGTTTCATGATATGATATAATATTCATTGCGATGAGTTATGCATTCCTCGTCTACGATTCAAATGAATGTAAATGCGACACTTCCTTGCAAGGAAATAGCGTTTGCAGATGTCTACGTATCGCAGCAATAGATTTCTGTTGCTTCTTAAAGCGCGATATCGCATCTCATTTCTATATTTCATGGTAAGATATAATATGATTTGCGAAGTGTCATGTATTCCTCGTCTACACTTCAAATGAATGTAAATGCGACACTTCCTTGCAAGGAAATAGCGTTTGCAGATGTCTATGTATCGTAGCTATAGTTTTCTAATGCTTCTTAAAGCGTGATATCGCATCTCATTTCTATGTTTCATGGTAAGATATAATACGATTTGCGAAGTGTCATGTATTCCTCGTCTACACGTCAAATGAATGTAAATGCGACACTTCCATGCAAGGAAATAGCGTTTGCAGATGTCTACGTATCGTAGCAATAGAGTTCTAATGCTTCTTAAAACGCGATATCGCATCTCATATCTATGTTTCATGGTAAGGTATAATATGATTTGCGAAGTGTCATGTATTCCTCGTCTACACTTCAAATGAATGTAAATGCGACACTTCCTTGCTAGGAAATAGCGTCTGCAGATGTCTAGGAATCGTAGCAATAGAGTTCTAATGCTTCTTAAAACGCGATATCGCATCTCATTTCTATGTTTCATGGTAAGATATAATATGATTCGCGAAGTGTCATGTATTCCTCGTCTACACTTCAAATGAATGTAAATGCGACACTTCCCTGCAAGGAAATAGCGTTTGCAGATGTCTACGTATCGAAGCAATAGAGTTCAAATGCTTCTTAAAACGAGATATTGCATCTCATATCTATGTTTCATGATATGATATAATATTCATTGCAATGTGTTATGCATTCCTCGTCTACGATTCAAATGAATGTAAATGCGACACTTCCTTGCAAGGAAATAGCGTTTGCAGATGTCTACGTATCGCAGCAATAGATTTCTGTTGCTTCTTAAAGCGCGATATCGCATCTCATTTCTATGTTTCATGGTAAGATATAATATGATTTGCGAAGTGTTATGCATTCCTCGTCTACGATTCAAATGAATGTAAATGCGACACTTCCTTGCAAGGAAATAGCGTTTGCAGATGTCTACGTGTCGTAGCAATAGAATTCTTATGATTCTTAAAACGCGATATCGCATCTCATTTCTATGTTTCATGGTAAGATAAGATATGATTTGCGAAGTGTCATGTATTCCTCGCCTACACTTCAAATGAATGCAAATGCGACCCTTCCTTGCTAGGAAATAGCGTCTGCAGATGTCTACGTATCGTAGCAATAGAGTTCTAATGCTTTTTAAAACGCGATATCGCATCTCATTTCTATGTTTGATGGTAAGATATAATATGATTTGCGAAGTGTTATGCATTCCTCGTCTACGATTCAAATGAATGTAAATGCGACACTTCCTTGCAAGGAAATAGCGTTTGCAGATGTCTACGTATCGTAGCAATAGAGTTCTTATGATTCTTAAAACGCGATATCGCATCTCATTTCTATGTTTCATGGTAAGATAAATATGATTTGCGAAGTGTCATGTACTCCTCGTCTACACTTCAAATGAATGTAAATGCGACACTTCCTTGCTAGGAAATAGCGTCTCCAGATGTCTACGTATCGTAGCAATAGAGTTCTAATGCTTCTTAAAACGCGATATCGCATCTCATTTCTTTGTTTCATGATAAGATATAATATGATTTGCGAAGTGTTATGCATTCCTCGTCTACGATTCAAATGAATGTAAATGCGACACCTCCTTGTAAGGAAATAGCGTTTGCAGTAGTCTACGTATCGTAGCAATAGAGTTCTTATGATTCTTAAAACGCGATATCGCATCTCATATCTACGTTTCATGGTAAGATATAATATGATTTGCGGAGTGTTATGCATTCCTCGTCTACACTTCAAATGAATGTAAATGCGACACTTCCTTGCTAGGAAATAGCGTCTGCAGATGTCTACGTATCGTAGCAATAGAGTTCTAATGCTTCTTAAAACGCGATATCGCATCTCATTTCTATGTTTCATGGTAAGATATAATATGATTTGCGAAGTGTTATGCATTCCTCGTCTACGATTCAAATGAATGTAAATGCGACACTTCCTTGCAAGGAAATAGCGTTTGCAGATGTCTACGTATCGTAGCAATAGAATTCTTATGATTCTTAAAACGCGATATCGCATCTCATTTCTATGTTTCATGGTAAGATAAGATATGATTTGCGAAGTGTCATGTACTCCTCGCCTACACTTCAAATGAATGTAAATGCGACCCTTCCTTGCTAGGAAATAGCGTCTGCAGATGTCTACGTATCGTAGCAATAGAGTTCTAATGCTTTTTAAAACGCGATATCGCATCTCATTTCTATGTTTCATGGTAAGATATAATATGATTTGCGAAGTGTTATGCATTCCTCGTCTACGATTCAAATGAATGTAAATGCGACACTCCCTTGCAAGGAAATAGCGTTTGCAGATGTCTACGTATCGTAGCAATAGAGTTCTAATGCTTTTTAAAACGCGATATCGCATCTCATTTCTATGTTTCATGGTAAGATATAATATGATTTGCGAAGTGTCATGTATTCCTCGTCTACACTTCAAATGAATGTAAGTGCGACACTTCCTTGCAAGGAAATAGCGTTTGCAAACATCTACCTATCGTAGCAATAGAGTTCTAATGCTTCCTAAACCCCGATATCGCATCTCATTTCTATATTACATGGTAAGATATAATATGTTTTGCGAAGTGTTATGTATTTCTCGTCTACACTTCAAATGAATGTAAATGCGACACTTCCTTGCAAGGAAATAGCGTTTGCAGATGTCTACGTATCGTAGCAATAAAGTTCTTATGATTCATAAAACGCGATATAGCATCTCATTTCTATGTTTCATGGTAAGATATAATATGATTTGCGATGTGCCATGTATTCCTCGTCTACACTTCAAATGAATGTAAATGCGACACTTTCTTGCAAGGAAATAGCGTATGCAGATGTCTACGTATCGAAGCAATAGAGTTCAAATGCTTTTTAAAACGAGATATTGCATCTCATATCTATGTTTCATGATAAGATATAATATTCATTGCGAAGTGTTATGCATTCCTCGTCTACGATTCAAATGAATGTAAATGCGACACTCCCTTGCAAGGAAATAGCGTTTGCAGATGTCTACGTATCGTAGCAATAGAGTTCTTATGATTCTTAAAACGCGATATCGCATCTCATTTCTATGTTTCATGGTAAGATATAATATGATTTGCGAAGTGTTATGCATTCCTCGTCTACACTTCAAATGAATGTAAATGCGACACTTCCTTGCTAGGAAATAGCGTCTGCAGATGTCTGCGTATCGTAGCAATAGAGTTCTAATGCTTCTTAAAACGCGATATCGCATCTCATTTCTATGTTTCATGGTAAGATATAATATGATTTCCGAAGTGTTATGCATTCCTCGTCTACGATTCAAATGAATGTAAATGCGACACTTCCTTGCAAGGAAATAGCGTCTGCAGATGTCTAGGTATCGTAGCAATAGAGTTCTAATGCTTCTTAAAACGCGATATCGCATCTCATTTCTTTGTTTCATGATAAGATATAATATGATTTGCGAAGTGTTATGCATTCCTCGTCTACGATTCAAATGAATGTAAATGCGACACCTCCTTGTAAGGAAATAGCGTTTGCAGATGTCTACGTATCGTAGCAATAGAGTTCTAATGCTTCTTAAAACGCGATATCGCATCTCATTTCTATGTTTCATGGTAAGATATAATATGATTTGCGAAGTGTTATGCATTCCTCGTCTACGATTCAAATGAATGTAAATGCGACACTTCCTTGCAAGGAAATAGCGTTTGCAGATGTCTACGTATCGTAGCAATAGAATTCTTATGATTCTTAAAACGCGATATCGCATCTCATTTCTATGTTTCATGGTAAGATATAATATGATTTGCGAAGTGTTATGCATTCCTCGTCTACACTTCAAATGAATGTAAATGCGACACTTCCTTGCAAGGAAATAGCGTTTGCAGATGTCTACGTATCGTAGCAATAGAATTCTTATGATTCTTAAAACGCGATATCGCATCTCATTTCTATGTTTCATGGTAAGATAAAATATGATTTGCGAAGTGTCATGTATTCCTCGTCTACACTTCAAATGAATGTAAATGCGACACTTCCTTGCAAGGAAATGGCGTTTGCAGATGTCTGCGTATCGTAGCAATAGAGTTCCTATGATTCTTAAATCGCGATATTGCATCTCGTTTCTATGTTTCATGGTAAGATATAATATGATTTGCGAAGTGTTATGTATTCCTCGCCTAAATTTCAAATGAATGTGAATGCGACACTTCCCCGCTAGGAAATAGCGTTTCAGATTTCTACGTATCGTAGCAATAGATTTCTAATGCATCTTAAAACGCGATATCGCATCTCATTTCTATGTTTCATGGTAAGATATAATATTCATTGCGAAGTGTTATGCATTCCTCGTCGACGATTCAAATGAATGTAAATGCGACACTCCCTTGCAAGGAAATAGCGTTTGCAGATGTCTACGTATCGTAGCAATAGAGTTCTAATGCTTTTTAAAACGCGATATCGCATCTCATTTCTATGTTTCATGGTAAGATATAATATGATTTGCGAAGTGTTATGCATTCCTCGTCTACGATTCAAATGAATGTAAATGCGACACTCCCTTGCAAGGAAATAGCGTTTGCAGATGTCTACGTATCGTAGCAATAGAGTTCCTATGATTCTTAAATCGCGATATTGCATCTCGTTTCTATGTTTCATGGTAAGATATAATATGATTTGCGAAGTGTTATGTATTCCTCGCCTAAATTTCAAATGAATGTGAATGCGACACTTCCCCGCTAGGAAATAGCGTTTGCAGATGTCTACGTATCGTAGCAATAGATTTCTAATGCATCTTAAAACGCGATATCGCATCTCATTTCTATGTTTCATGGTAAGATATAATATTCATTGCGAAGTGTTATGCATTCCTCGTCTACGATTCAAATGAATGTAAATGCGACACTCCCTTGCAAGGAAATAGCGTTTGCAGATGTCTACGTATCGTAGCAATAGAGTTCTGATGCATCTTAAAACGCGATATCGCATCTCATTTCTATGATTCATGGTAAGATATAATATTCATTGCGAAGTGTTATGCATTCCTCGTCGACGATTCAAATGAATGTAAATGCGACACTCCCTTGCAAGGAAATAGCGTTTGCAGATGTCTACGTATCGTAGCAATAGAGTTCAAATGCTCCTTAAAACGAGATATAGCATCTCATATCTATGTTTCATGATAAGATATAATATGATTTGCGAAGTATCACGTATTCCTCGCCTACACTTCAAATGAATGTAAATGCGACCCTTCCTTGCTAGGAAATAGCGTCTGCAGATGTCTACGTATCGTAGCAATAGAGTTCTTATGATTCTTAAAACGCGATATCGCATCTCATTTCTATGTTTCATGGTAAGATAAAATATGATTTGCGAAGTGTCATGTACTCCTCGTCTACACTTCAAATGAATGTAAATGCGACACTTCCTTGCAAGGAAATAGCGTTTGCAGATGTCTACGTATCGTAGCAATAGAATTCTTATGATTCTTAAAACGCGATATCGCATCTCATTTCTATGTTTCATGGTAAGATAAAATATGATTTGCGAAGTGTCATGTATTCCTCGTCTACACTTCAAATGAATGTAAATGCGACACTTCCTTGCAAGGAAATGGCGTTTGCAGATGTCTGCGTATCGTAGCAATAGAGTTCCTATGATTCTTAAATCGCGATATTGCATCTCGTTTCTATGTTTCATGGTAAGATATAATATGATTTGCGAAGTGTTATGTATTCCTCGCCTAAATTTCAAATGAATGTGAATGCGACACTTCCCCGCTAGGAAATAGCGTTTCCAGATTTCTACGTATCGTAGCAATAGATTTCTAATGCATCTTAAAACGCGATATCGCATCTCATTTCTATGTTTCATGGTAAGATATAATATTCATTGCGAAGTGTTATGCATTCCTCGTCGACGATTCAAATGAATGTAAATGCGACACTCCCTTGCAAGGAAATAGCGTTTGCAGATGTCTACGTATCGTAGCAATAGAGTTCAAATGCTTCTCAAAACGAGATATAGCATCTCATATCTATGTTTCATGATAAGATATAATATGATTTGCGAAGTATCATGTATTCCTCGTCTACGATTCAAATGAATGTAAATGCGACACTTCCTTGCAAGGAAATAGCGTCTGCAGATGTCTACGTATCGTAGCAATAGAATTCTTATGATTCTTAAAACGCGATATCGCATCTCATTTCTATGTTTCATGGTAAGATATAATATTCATTGCGAAGTGTTATGCATTCCTCGTCTACGATTCAAATGAATGTAAATGCGACACTCCCTTGCAAGGAAATAGCGTTTGCAGATGTCTACGTATCGTAGCAATAGAGTTCTAATGCATCTTAAAACGCGATATCGCATCTCATTTCTATGATTCATGGTAAGATATAATATTCATTGCGAAGTGTTATGCATTCCTCGTCGACGATTCAAATGAATGTAAATGCGACACTCCCTTGCAAGGAAATAGCGTTTGCAGATGTCTACGTATCGTAGCAATAGAGTTCAAATGCTTCTTAAAACGAGATATAGCATCTCATATCTATGTTTCATGATAAGATATAATATGATTTGCGAAGTGTTATGCATTCCTCGTCTACGATTCAAATGAATGTAAATGCGACACTTCCTTGCAAGGAAATAGCGTTTGCAGATGTCTACGTGTCGTAGCAATAGAATTCTTATGATTCTTAAAACGCGATATCGCATCTCATTTCTATGTTTCATGGTAAGATAAGATATGATTTGCGAAGTGTCATGTATTCCTCGCCTACACTTCAAATGAATGCAAATGCGACCCTTCCTTGCTAGGAAATAGCGTCTGCAGATGTCTACGTATCGTAGCAATAGAGTTCTAATGCTTTTTAAAACGCGATATCGCATCTCATTTCTATGTTTCATGGTAAGATATAATAAGATTTGCGAAGTGTTATGCATTCCTCGTCTACGATTCAAATGAATGTAAATGCGACACTTCCTTGCAAGGAAATAGCGTTTGCAGATGTCTACGTATCGTAGCAATAGAGTTCTTATGATTCTTAAAACGCGATATCGCATCTCATTTCTATGTTTCATGGTAAGATAAAATATGATTTGCGAAGTGTCATGTACTCCTCGTCTACACTTCAAATGAATGTAAATGCGACACTTCCTTGCTAGGAAATAGCGTCTCCAGATGTCTACGTATCGTAGCAATAGAGTTCTAATGCTTCTTAAAACGCGATATCGCATCTCATTTCTTTGTTTCATGATAAGATATAATATGATTTGCGAAGTGTTATGCATTCCTCGTCTACGATTCAAATGAATGTAAATGCGACACCTCCTTGTAAGGAAATAGCGTTTGCAGTAGTCTACGTATCGTAGCAATAGAGTTCTTATGATTCTTAAAACGCGATATCGCATCTCATATCTACGTTTCATGGTAAGATATAATATGATTTGCGAAGTGTTATGCATTCCTCGTCTACACTTCAAATGAATGTAAATGCGACACTTCCTTGCTAGGAAATAGCGTCTGCAGATGTCTACGTATCGTAGCAATAGAGTTCTAATGCTTCTTAAAACGCGATATCGCATCTCATTTCTATGTTTCATGGTAAGATATAATATGATTTGCGAAGTGTTATGCATTCCTCGTCTACGATTCAAATGAATGTAAATGCGACACTTCCTTGCAAGGAAATAGCGTTTGCAGATGTCTACGTATCGTAGCAATAGAATTCTTATGATTCTTAAAACGCGATATCGCATCTCATTTCTATGTTTCATGGTAAGATAAGATATGATTTGCGAAGTGTCATGTACTCCTCGCCTACACTTCAAATGAATGTAAATGCGACCCTTCCTTGCTAGGAAATAGCGTCTGCAGATGTCTACGTATCGTAGCAATAGAGTTCTAATGCTTTTTAAAACGCGATATCGCATCTCATTTCTATGTTTCATGGTAAGATATAATATGATTTGCGAAGTGTTATGCATTCCTCGTCTACGATTCAAATGAATGTAAATGCGACACTCCCTTGCAAGGAAATAGCGTTTGCAGATGTCTACGTATCGTAGCAATAGATTTCTAATGCATCTTAAAACGCGATATCGCATCTCATTTCTATGATTCATGGTAAGATATAATATTCATTGCGAAGTGTTATGCATTCCTCGTCGACGATTCAAATGAATGTAAATGCGACACTCCCTTGCAAGGGAATAGCGTTTGCAGATGTCTACGTATCGTAGCAATAGAGTTCAAATGCTTCTTAAAACGAGATATAGCATCTCATATCTATGTTTCATGATAAGATATAATATGATTTGCGAAGTATCATGTATTCCTCGTCTACGATTCAAATGAATGTAAATGCGAAACTTCCTTGCAAGGAAATAGCGTCTGCAGATGTCTAGGTATCGTAGCAATAGAGTTCTAATGCTTCTTAAAACGCGATATCGCATCTCATTTCTTTGTTTCATGATAAGATATAATATTCATTGCGATGTGTTATGCATTCCTCGTCTACACTTCAAATGAATGTAAATGCGACACTTCCTTGCAAGGAAATGGCGTTTGCAGATGTCTGCGTATCGTAGCAATAGAGTTCCTATGATTCTTAAATCGCGATATTGCATCTCGTTTCTATGTTTCATGGTAAGATATAATATGATTTGCGAAGTGTTATGTATTCCTCGCCTAAATTTCAAATGAATGTGAATGCGACACTTCCCCGCTAGGAAATAGCGTTTGCAGATGTCTACGTATCGTAGCAATAGATTTCTAATGCATCTTAAAACGCGATATCGCATCTCATTTCTATGTTTCATGGTAAGATATAATATTCATTGCGATGTGTTATGCATTCCTCGTCTACGATTCAAATGAATGTAAATGCGACACTCCCTTGCAAGGAAATAGCGTTTGCAGATGTCTACGTATCGTAGCAATAGAGTCCTAATGCATCTTAAAACGCGATATCGCATCTCATTTCTATGATTCATGGTAAGATATAATATTCATTGCGAAGTGTTATGCCTTCCTCGTCTACACTTCAAATGAATGTAAATGCGACACTTCCTTGCAAGGAAATAGCGTTTGCAGATGTCTACGTATCGTAGCAATAGATTTCTAATGCATCTTAAAACGCGATATCGCATCTCATTTCTATGTTTCATGGTAAGATATAATATTCATTGCGATGTGTTATGCATTCCTCGTCTACGATTCAAATGAATGTAAATGCGACACTCCCTTGCAAGGAAATAGCGTTTGCAGATGTCTACGTATCGTAGCAATAGAGTCCTAATGCATCTTAAAACGCGATATCGCATCTCATTTCTATGATTCATGGTAAGATATAATATTCATTGCGAAGTGTTATGCCTTCCTCGTCTACACTTCAAATGAATGTAAATGCGACACTTCCTTGCAAGGAAATAGCGTTTGCAGATGTCTACCTATCGTAGCAATAGAGTTCTAATGCTTCTTAAAACGCGATATCGCATCTCATTTCTATATTACATGGTAAGATATAATATGTTTTGCGAAGTGTTATGTATTCCTCGTCTACACTTCAAATGAATGTAAATGCGACACTTCCTTGCAAGGAAATAGCGTTTGCAGATGTCTACGTATCGTAGCAATAGAGTTCTTATGATTCTTAAAACGCGATATAGCATCTCATTTCTATGTTTCATGGTAAGGTATAATATGATTTGCGAAGTGTTATGTATTCCTCGTCTACACTTCAAATGAATGTAAATGCGACACTTCCTTGCAAGGAAATAGCGTTTGCAGATGTCTATGTATCGTAGCAATAGAGTTCTAATGCTTCTTAAAACGCGATATCGCATCTCATTTCAATGTCTCATGGTAAGATATAATATGATTTGCGAAGTGTCATGTATTCCTCGTCTACACTTCAAATGAATGTAAATGCGACACTTCCTTGCTAGGAAATAGCGTCTGCAGATGTCTAGGAACCGTAGCAATAGAGTTCTAATGCTTCTTAAAACGCGATATCCCATCTCATTTCTATGTTTCATGGTAAGATGTAATATGATTTGCGAAGTGTTATGTATTCCTCGTCTACACTTCAAATGAATGTAAATGCGACACTTCCTTGCTAGGAAATAGCGTCTGCAGACGTCTAGGAATCGTAGCAATAGAGTTCTAATGCTTCTTAAAACGCGATATCGCATCTCATTTCTATGTTTCATGGTAAGATATAATATGATTTGCGATGTGCCATGTATTCCTCGTCTACACTTCAAATGAATGTAAATGCGACACTTCCTTGCAAGGAAATAGCGTATGCAGATGTCTACGTATCGAAGCAATAGAGTTCAAATGCTTTTTAAAACGAGATATTGCATCTCATATCTATGTTTCATGATAAGATATAATATTCATTGCGAAGTGTTATGCCTTCCTCGTCTACACTTCAAATGAATGTAAATGCGACACTTCCTTGCAAGGAAATAGCGTTTGCAGATGTCTATGTATCGTAGCTATAGTTTTCTAATGCTTCTTAAAGCGTGATATCGCATCTCATTTCTATGTTTCATGGTAAGATATAATATGATTTGCGAAGTGTCATGTATTCCTCGTCTACACGTCAAATGAATGTAAATGCGACACTTCCATGCAAGGAAATAGCGTTTGCAGATGTCTACGTATCGTAGCATTAGAGTTCTTATGATTCTTAAAACGCGATATCGCATCTCATTTCTATGTTTCATGTTAAGATATATTGTGATTTGCGAAGTGTTATGTATTCCTCGTCTACACTTCAAATGAATGTAAATGCGACAATTCCTTGTAAGGAAATAGCGTTTGCAGATGTCTACCTATCGTAGCAATAGAGTTCTAATGCTTCTTAAAACGCGATATCGCATCTCATTTCTATGTTTCATGGTAAGATATAATATGATTTGCGAAGTGTCATGTATTCCTCGTCTACACTTCAAATGAATGTAAATGCGATTGCTAGGAAATAGTGTCTGCAGATGTCTAGGAATCGTAGCAATAGAGTTCTAATGCTTCTTAAAACGCGATATCGCATCTCATTTCTATGTTTCATGGTAAGATATAATATGATTTGCGAAGTGTCATGTATTCCTCGTCTACACTTCAAATGAATGTAAATGCGACACTTCCTTGCAAGGAAATAGCGTTTGCAGATGTCTACGTATCGAAGCAATAGAGTTCAAATGCTTCTTAAAACGAGATATTGCATCTCATATCTATGTTTCATGATATGATATAATATTCATTGCGATGTGTTATGCATTCCTCGTCTACGATTCAAATGAATGTAAATGCGACACTTCCTTGCAAGGAAATAGCGTTTGCAGATGTCTACGTATCGCAGCAATAGATTTCTGTTGCTTCTTAAAGCGCGATATCGCATCTCATTTCTATATTTCATGGTAAGATATAATATGATTTGCGAAGTGTCATGTATTCCTCGTCTACACTTCAAATGAATGTAAATGCGACACTTCCTTGCAAGGAAATAGCGTTTGCAGATGTCTATGTATCGTAGCTATAGTTTTCTAATGCTTCTTAAAGCGTGATATCGCATCTCATTTCTATGTTTCATGGTAAGATATAATACGATTTGCGAAGTGTCATGTATTCCTCGTCTACACGTCAAATGAATGTAAATGCGACACTTCCATGCAAGGAAATAGCGTTTGCAGATGTCTACGTATCGTAGCAATAGAGTTCTAATGCTTCTTAAAACGCGATATCGCATCTCATATCTATGTTTCATGGTAAGGTATAATATGATTTGCGAAGTGTCATGTATTCCTCGTCTACACTTCAAATGAATGTAAATGCGACACTTCCTTGCTAGGAAATAGCGTCTGCAGATGTCTAGGAATCGTAGCAATAGAGTTCTAATGCTTCTTAAAACGCGATATCGCATCTCATTTCTATGTTTCATGGTAAGATATAATATGATTCGCGAAGTGTCATGTATTCCTCGTCTACACTTCAAATGAATGTAAATGCGACACTTCCCTGCAAGGAAATAGCGTTTGCAGATGTCTACGTATCGAAGCAATAGAGTTCAAATGCTTCTTAAAACGAGATATTGCATCTCATATCTATGTTTCATGATATGATATAATATTCATTGCAATGTGTTATGCATTCCTCGTCTACGATTCAAATGAATGTAAATGCGACACTTCCTTGCAAGGAAATAGCGTTTGCAGATGTCTACGTATCGCAGCAATAGATTTCTGTTGCTTCTTAAAGCGCGATATCGCATCTCATTTCTATGTTTCATGGTAAGATATAATATGATTTGCGAAGTGTCATGTATTCCTCGTCTACACTTCAAATGAATGTAAATGCGACACTTCCTTGCAAGGAAATAGCGTCGGCAGATGTCTAGGTATCGTAGCAATAGAGTTCTAATGCTTCTTAAAACGCGATATCGCATTTCATTTCTATGTTTCATGGTAAGATATAATATGAATTGCGAAGTATCATGTATTCCTCGTCTACGATTCAAATGAATGTAAATGCGACACTTCCTCGCAAGGAAATAGCGTCTGCAGATGTCTAGGTATCGTAGCAATAGAGTTCTAATGCTTCATAAAACGCGATATCGCATCTCATTTCTTTGTTTCATGATAAGATATAATATGATTTGCGAAGTGTTATGCATTCCTCGTCTACGATTCAAATGAATGTAAATGCGACACCTCCTTGTAAGGAAATAGCGTTTGCAGATGTCTACGTATCGTAGCAATAGAGTTCCTATGATTCTTAAAACGCGATATCGCATCTCATTTCTACGTTTCATGGTAAGATATAATATGATTTGCGAAGTGTTATGCATTCCTCGTCTACACTTCAAATGAATGTAAATGCGACACTTCCTTGCTAGGAAATAGCGTCTGCAGATGTCTACGTATCGTAGCAATAGAGTTCTAATGCTTCTTAAAACGCGATATCGCATCTCATTTCTATGTTTCATGGTAAGATATAATATGATTTGCGAAGTGTTATGCATTCCTCGTCTACGATTCAAATGAATGTAAATGCGACACTTCCTTGCAAGGAAATAGCGTTTGCAGATGTCTACGTGTCGTAGCAATAGAATTCTTATGATTCTTAAAACGCGATATCGCATCTCATTTCTATGTTTCATGGTAAGATAAGATATGATTTGCGAAGTGTCATGTATTCCTCGCCTACACTTCAAATGAATGCAAATGCGACCCTTCCTTGCTAGGAAATAGCGTCTGCAGATGTCTACGTATCGTAGCAATAGAGTTCTAATGCTTTTTAAAACGCGATATCGCATCTCATTTCTATGTTTGATGGTAAGATATAATATGATTTGCGAAGTGTTATGCATTCCTCGTCTACGATTCAAATGAATGTAAATGCGACACTTCCTTGCAAGGAAATAGCGTTTGCAGATGTCTACGTATCGTAGCAATAGAGTTCTTATGATTCTTAAAACGCGATATCGCATCTCATTTCTATGTTTCATGGTAAGATAAATATGATTTGCGAAGTGTCATGTACTCCTCGTCTACACTTCAAATGAATGTAAATGCGACACTTCCTTGCTAGGAAATAGCGTCTCCAGATGTCTACGTATCGTAGCAATAGAGTTCTAATGCTTCTTAAAACGCGATATCGCATCTCATTTCTTTGTTTCATGATAAGATATAATATGATTTGCGAAGTGTTATGCATTCCTCGTCTACGATTCAAATGAATGTAAATGCGACACCTCCTTGTAAGGAAATAGCGTTTGCAGTAGTCTACGTATCGTAGCAATAGAGTTCTTATGATTCTTAAAACGCGATATCGCATCTCATATCTACGTTTCATGGTAAGATATAATATGATTTGCGAAGTGTTATGCATTCCTCGTCTACACTTCAAATGAATGTAAATGCGACACTTCCTTGCTAGGAAATAGCGTCTGCAGATGTCTACGTATCGTAGCAATAGAGTTCTAATGCTTCTTAAAACGCGATATCGCATCTCATTTCTATGTTTCATGGTAAGATATAATATGATTTGCGAAGTGTTATGCATTCCTCGTCTACGATTCAAATGAATGTAAATGCGACACTTCCTTGCAAGGAAATAGCGTTTGCAGATGTCTACGTATCGTAGCAATAGAATTCTTATGATTCTTAAAACGCGATATCGCATCTCATTTCTATGTTTCATGGTAAGATAAGATATGATTTGCGAAGTGTCATGTACTCCTCGCCTACACTTCAAATGAATGTAAATGCGACCCTTCCTTGCTAGGAAATAGCGTCTGCAGATGTCTACGTATCGTAGCAATAGAGTTCTAATGCTTTTTAAAACGCGATATCGCATCTCATTTCTATGTTTCATGGTAAGATATAATATGATTTGCGAAGTGTTATGCATTCCTCGTCTACGATTCAAATGAATGTAAATGCGACACTCCCTTGCAAGGAAATAGCGTTTGCAGATGTCTACGTATCGTAGCAATAGAGTTCTAATGCTTTTTAAAACGCGATATCGCATCTCATTTCTATGTTTCATGGTAAGATATAATATGATTTGCGAAGTGTCATGTATTCCTCGTCTACACTTCAAATGAATGTAAGTGCGACACTTCCTTGCAAGGAAATAGCGTTTGCAAACATCTACCTATCGTAGCAATAGAGTTCTAATGCTTCCTAAACCCCGATATCGCATCTCATTTCTATATTACATGGTAAGATATAATATGTTTTGCGAAGTGTTATGTATTTCTCGTCTACACTTCAAATGAATGTAAATGCGACACTTCCTTGCAAGGAAATAGCGTTTGCAGATGTCTACGTATCGTAGCAATAAAGTTCTTATGATTCATAAAACGCGATATAGCATCTCATTTCTATGTTTCATGGTAAGGTATAATATGATTTGCGAAGTGTTATGTATTCCTCGTCTACACTTCAAATGAATGTAAATGCGACACTTCCTTGCAAGGAAATAGCGTTTGCAGATGTCTATGTATCGTAGCAATAGAGTTCTAATGCTTCTTAAAGCGTGATATCGCATCTCATTTCTATGTTTCATGGTAAGATATAATATGATTTGCGAAGCGTCATGTATTCCTCGTCTACACTTCAAATGAATGTAAATGCGACACTTCCTTGCTAGGAAATAGCGTCTGCAGACGTCTAGGAATCGTAGCAATAGAGTTCTAATGCTTCTTAAAACGCGATATCGCAACTCATTTCTATGTTTCATGGTAAGATATAATATGATTTGCGATGTGCCATGTATTCCTCGTCTACACTTCAAATGAATGTAAATGCGACACTTTCTTGCAAGGAAATAGCGTATGCAGATGTCTACGTATCGAAGCAATAGAGTTCAAATGCTTTTTAAAACGAGATATTGCATCTCATATCTATGTTTCATGATAAGATATAATATTCATTGCGAAGTGTTATGCCTTCCTCGTCTACACTTCAAATGAATGTAAATGCGACACTTCCTTGCAAGGAAATAGCGTTTGCAGATGTCTATGTATCGTAGCTATAGTTTTCTAATGCTTCTTAAAGCGTGATATCGCATCTCATTTCTATGTTTCATGGTAAGATATAATATGATTTGCGAAGTGTCATGTATTCCTCGTCTACACGTCAAATGAATGTAAATGCGACACTTCCATGCAAGGAAATAGCGTTTGCAGATGTCTACGTATCGTAGCAGTAGAGTTCTAATGCTTCTTAAAATGCGATATCGCATCTCATATCTATGTTTCATGGTAAGATATAATATGATTTGCGAAGTGTCATGTATTCCTCGTCTACACTTCAAATGAATGTAAATGCGACACTTCCTTGCTAGGAAATAGCGTCTGCAGATGTCTAGGAATCGTAGCAATAGAGTTCTAATGCTTCTTAAAACGCGATATCGCATCTCATTTCTATGTTTCATGGCAAGTTATAATATGATTTGCGAAGTGTCATGTATTCCTCGTCTACACTTCAAATGAATGTTAATGCGACACTTCCATGCAAGGAAATAGCGTTTGCAGATGTCTACGTATCGTAGCAATAGTGTTCTAATGCCTCTTAAAACGCGATATCGCATCTCATTTCTATGTTTCATGGTAAGTTATAATATGATTTGCGAAGTGTCATGTATTCCTCGTCTACACTTCAAATGAATATAAATGCGACACATCCTTGCAAGGAAATATCGTTTGCAAACGTCTACCTATCGTAGCAATAGAGTTGTAATGCTTCTTAAAATGCGATATTGCATCTCATTTCTATATTTCATGGTAAGATATAATATGATTTGCGAAGTTTCATGTGTTCCTCGTCTACACTTCAAATGAATGTAAATGCGACACTTCCTTGCAAGGAAATAGCGTTTGCAGATGTCTACGTATCGTAGCAATAGAGTTCTATTGCTTCTTAAAACGCGATATCGCATCTCATTTCTATGTTTCATGGTAAGATATAATATGACTTGCGAAGTGTTATGTATTCCTCGTCTACACTTCAAATGAATGTAAATGCGACACTTCCTTGCAAGGAAATAGCGTTTGCAGATGTCTACGTATCGTAGCAATAGAGTTCTTATGATTCTTAAAACCGATATCGCATCTCATGCCTGTGTTTCATGGTAGGGTATAATATGATTTGCGAAGTGTTATGTATTCCTCGTCTACACTTCAAATGAATGTAAATGCGACACTTCCTTGCAAGGAAATAGCGTTTGCAGATGTCTATGTATCGTAGCAATAGAATTCTAATGCTTCTTAAAACGCGATATCGCATCTCATTTCTATGTTTCATGGTAAGATATAATATGATTTGCGAAGTGTCATGTATTCCTCGTCTACACTTCAAATGAATGTAAATGCGACACTTCCTTGCTAGGAAATAGCGTCTGCAGATGTCTAGGAATCGTAGCAATAGAGTTCTAATGCTTCTTAAAACGCGATATCCCATCTCATTTCTATGTTTCATGGTAAGATGTAATATGATTTGCGAAGTGTTATGTATTCCTCGTCTACACTTCAAATGAATGTAAATGCGACACTTCCTTGCAAGGAAATAGCGTTTGCAGATGTCTACGTATCGTAGCAATAGAGTTCTTATGATTCTTAAAACCGATATCGCATCTCATGCCTGTGTTTCATGGTAGGGTATAATATGATTTGCGAAGTGTTATGTATTCCTTGTCTACACTTCAAATGAATGTAAATGCGACACTTCCTTGCAAGGAAATAGCGTTTGCAGATGTCTATGTATCGTAGCAATAGAATTCTAATGCTTCTTAAAACGCGATATCGCATCTCATTTCTATGTCTCATGGTAAGATATAATATGATGTGCGAAGTGTCATGTATTCCTCGTCTACACTTCAAATGAATGTAAATGCGACACTTTCTTGCTAGGAAATAGCGTCTGCAGATGTCTAGGAATCGTAGCAATAGAGTTCTAATGCTTCTTAAAACGCGATATCCCATCTCATTTCTATGTTTCATGGTAAGATGTAATATGATTTGCGAAGTGTTATGTATTCCTCGTCTACACTTCAAATGAATGTAAATGCGACACTTCCTTTCTAGGAAATAGCGTCTGCAGACGTCTAGGAATCGTAGCAATAGAGTTCTAATGCTTCTTAAAACGCGATATCGCATCTCATTTCTATGTTTCATGGTAAGATATAATATGATTTGCGATGTGCCATGTATTCCTCGTCTACACTTCAAATGAATGTAAATGCGACACTTCCTTGCAAGGAAATAGCGTATGCAGATGTCTACGTATCGAAGCAATAGAGTTCAAATGCTTTTTAAAACGAGATATTGCATCTCATATCTATGTTTCATGATAAGATATAATATTCATTGCGAAGTGTTATGCCTTCCTCGTCTACACTTCAAATGAATGTAAATGCGACACTTCCTTGCAAGGAAATAGCGTTTGCAGATGTCTATGTATCGTAGCTATAGTTTTCTAATGCTTCTTAAAGCGTGATATCGCATCTCATTTCTATGTTTCATGGTAAGATATAATATGATTTGCGAAGTGTCATGTATTCCTCGTCTACACGTCAAATGAATGTAAATGCGACACTTCCATGCAAGGAAATAGCGTTTGCAGATGTCTACGTATCGTAGCAATAGAGTTCTAATGCTTCTTAAAACGCGATATCGCATCTCATATCTATGTTTCATGGTAAGATATAATATGATTTGCGAAGTGTCATGTATTCCTCGTCTACACTTCAAATGAATGTAAATGCGACACTTCCTTGCTAGGAAATAGCGTCTGCAGATGTCTAGGAATCGTAGCAATAGAGTTCTAATGCTTCTTAAAACGCGATATCGTATCTCATTTCTATGTTTCATGGTAAGTTATAATATGATTTGCGAAGTGTCATGTATTCCTCGTCTACACTTCAAATGAATGTTAATGCGACACTTCCTTGCAAGGAAATAGCGTTTGCAGATGTCTACGTATCGTAGCAATAGAGTTCTTATGATTCTTAAAACGCGATATCGCATCTCATGTCTATGTTTCATGGTAAGGTATAATATGATTTGCGAAGTGTTATGTATTCCTCGTCTACACATCAAATGAATGTAAATGCGACACTTCCTTGCAAGGAAATAGCGTATGCAGATGTCTACGTGTCGAAGCAATAGAGTTCAAATGCTTTTTAAAACGAGATATTGCATCTCATATCTATGTTTCATGATAAGATATAATATTCATTGCGAAGTGTTATGCATTCCTCGTCTACACTTCAAATGAATGTAAATGCGACACTTCCTTGCAAGGAAATAGCGTTTGCAGATGTCTATGTATCGTAGCTATAGTTTTCTAATGCTTCTTAAAGCGTGATATCGCATCTCATTTCTATGTTTCATGGTAAGATATAATATGATTTGCGAAGCGTCATGTATTCCTCGTCTACACGTCAAATGAATGTAAATGCGACACTTCCATGCAAGGAAATAGCGTTTGCAGATGTCTACGTATCGTAGCAATAGTGTTCTAATGCTTCTTAAAACGCGATATCGCATCTCATTTCTATGTTTCATGGTAAGTTATAATATGATTTGCGAAGTGTCATGTATTCCTCGTCTACACTTCAAATGAATATAAATGCGATACATCCTTGCAAGGAAATATCGTTTGCAAACGTCTACCTATCGTAGCAATAGAGTTGTAATGCTTCTTAAAATGCGATATTGCATCTCATTTCTATATTTCATGGTAAGATATAATATGATTTGCGAAGTTTCATGTATTCCTCGTCTACACTTCAAATGAATGTAAATGCGACACTTCCTTGCAAGGAAATAGCGTTTGCAGATGTCTATGTATCGTAGCTATAGTTTTCTAATGCTTCTTAAAGCGTGATATCGCATCTCATTTCTATGTTTCATGGTTAGATATAATATTCATTGCGAAGTGTTATGCATTCCTCGTCTACACTTCAAGTGAATGTAAATGCGACACTGCCTTGTAAAGAAACAGCGTTTGCAGATGTCTACCTATCGTAGCAATAGAGTTCTATTGCTTCTTAAAACGCGATATCGCATCTCATTTCTATGTTTCATGGTAAGTTATAATATGATTTGCGAAGTGTCATGTATTCCTCGTCTACAATTCAAATGAATATAAATGCGATACATCCTTGCAAGGAAATATCGTTTGCAAACGTCTACCTATCGTAGCAATAGAGTTGTAATGCTTCTTAAAATGCGATATTGCATCTCATTTCTATATTTCATGGTAAGATATAATATGATTTGCGAAGTTTCATGTATTCCTCGTCTACACTTCAAATGAATGTAAATGCGACACTTCCTTGCAAGGAAATAGCGTTTGCAGATGTCTACGTATCGTAGCAATAGAGTTCTATTGCTTCTTAAAACGCGATATCGCATCTCATTTCTATGTTTCATGGTAAGATATAATATGATTTGCGAAGTGTCATGTATTCCTCGTCTACACTTCAAATGAATGTAAATGCGACACTTCCTTGCTAGGAAATAGCGCCCGCAGATTTCTAGGTATCGTAGCAATAGTGTTCTAATGCTTCTTAAAACGCGATATCGCATTTCATTTCTATGTTTCATGGTAAGATATAATACGATTTGCGAAGTGTCATGTATTCCTCGTCTACACTTCAAATGAATGTAAATGCGACATTTCCTTGCTAGGAAATAACGTCTGTAGATGTCTAGGTATCGTAGCAATATAGTTCTAATGCTTCTTAAAACGCGATATCGCATCTCATTTCTATGTTTCATGGTAAGATGTAATATTCATTGCGAAGTGTTATGCATTCCTCGTCTACGATTCAAATGAATGTTAATGCGACACATCCTTGCAAGGAAATATCGTTTGCAAACGTCTACCTATCGTAGCAATAGAGTTCTAATACTTCTTAAAACGCGATATCGCATCTCATTTCTATATTTCATGGTAAGATATAATACGATTTGCGAAGTGTCATGTATTCCTCGTCTACACTTCAAATGAATGTGAATGCGACACTTCCTCGCTAGGAAATAGCGTTTGCAGATGTCTACGTATCGTAGAAATAGAGTTCAAATGCTTCTTAAAACGCGATATCGCATCTCATTTCTATGTCTCATGGTAAGATATATTATGATTTGCGATGTGTTATGTATTCCTCGTCTACACTTCAATTGAATGTAAATGCGACACTTACTTGCAAGGAAATAGCGTTTGCAGATGTCTACGTATCGTAGCAATAGAGTTCTTATGATTCTTAAAACGCGATATCGCATTTCATTTCTATGTTTCATGGTAAGATATAATATGATTTGCGAAGTGTTATGTATTCCTCGTCTACACTTCAAATAAATGTATATGCGACACTACCTTGCTAGGAAATAGCGTCTGCAGATGTCTAGGTATCGCAGCAATAGTGTTCTAATGCTTCTTAAAACGCGATATCGCATCTCATTTCTATGTTTCATGGTAAGATATAATATGATTTGCGAAGTGTTATGTATTCCTCGTCTACACTTCAAATGAATGTAAATGCGACACTTCCTTACAAGGAAATAGCGTTGGCAGATGTCTACGTATCGTAGTAATAGAGTTCTTATGATTCTTAAAACGCGATATCGCATCTCATTTCAATGTTTCATGGTAAGATATAATATGATTTGCGAAGTGTCATGTATTCCTCGTCTACACTTCAAATGAATGTGAATGCGACACTTCCTCGCTAGGAAATAGCGTTTGCAGATGTCTACGTATCGTAGCAATAGATTTCTAATGCTTCTTAAAACGCGATATCGCAACTCATTTCTATGTTTCATGGTAAGATATAATATGAATTGCGAAGTGTCATGTATACCTCGTCTACGATTCAAATGAATGTAAATGCGACACTTCCTTGCAAGGAAATAGCGTTTGCAGATGTCTACGTATCGTAGCAATAGAGTTCATATGATACTTAAAACGCGATATCGCATCTCATTTCAATATTTCATGGTAAGATATAATATGATTTGCGAAGTGTCATGTATTCCTCGTCTACACTTCAAATGAATGTGAATGCGACACTTCCTCGCTAGGAAATAGCGTTTGGAGATGTCTACGTATCGTAGCAATAGATTTCCAATGCCACTTAAAACGCGATATCGCATCTCATTTCTATGTTTCATGGTAAGATATAACATGAATTGCGAAGTGTCACGTATACCTCGCCTACACTTCAAATGAATGTAAATGCGATACTTCCTTGCAAGGAAATAGCGTTTGCGAATGTCTATCTATCGTAGCAATAGTGTTTTAATGCTTCTTAAAACGCGATATCGCATCTCATTTCTATGTTTCATGGTAAGATATAATAAGATTTGCGAAGTGTTATGCATTCCTCGTCTACGATTCAAATGAATGTAAATGCGACACTTCCTTGCAAGGAAATAGCGTTTGCAGATGTCTACGTATCGTAGCAATATAGTTCTTATGATTCTTAAAACGCGATATCGCATCTCATTTCTATGTTTCATGGCAAGATATAATATGATTTGCGATGTGTTATGTATTCCTCGTCTACACTTCAAATAAATGTGAATGCGACACTTCCTCGCTAGGAAATAGCGTTTGGAGATGTCTACGTATCGTAGCAATCGATTTCCAATGCCACTTAAAACGCGATATCGCATCTCATTTCTATGTTTCATGGTAAGATATAATATGATTTGCGAAGTGTCATGTATTCCTCGTCTACACTTCAAATGAATGTAAATGCCACACTTCCCTGCTAGAAAATAGCGTCTGCAGATGTCCAGGTATCGTAGCAATAGAGTTCTAATGCTTCTTAAAACGCGATATCGCATCTCATTTCTATGTTTCATGGTAAGATATAATATGATTTGCGATGTGTTATGTATTCCTCGTCTACACTTCAAATAAATGTGAATGCGACACTTCCTCGCTAGGAAATAGCGTTTGGAGATGTCTACGTATCGTAGCAATCGATTTCCAATGCCACTTAAAACGCGATATCGCATCTCATTTCTATGTTTCATGGTAAGATATAATATGATTTGCGAAGTGTCATGTATTCCTCGTCTACACTTCAAATGAATGTAAATGCCACACTTCCCTGCTAGAAAATAGCGTCTGCAGATGTCCAGGTATCGTAGCAATAGAGTTCTAATGCTTCTTAAAACGCGATATCGCATCTCATTTCTATGTTTCATGGTAAGATATAATATGAATTGCGAAGTGTCATGTATACCTCGTCTACACTTCAAATGAATGTATATGCGACACTACCTTGCTAGGAAATAGCGTCTGCAGATGTCTATGTATCGCAGCAATAGTGTTCTAATGCTTCTTAAAACGCGATATCGCATCTCATTTCTATGTTTCATGGTAAGATATAATATGATTTAGAAGTGTTATGTATTCCTCGTCTACACTTCAAATGAATGTACATGCGACACTTCCTTACAAGGAAATAGCGTTGGCAGATGTCTACGTATCGTAGCAATAGAGTTCTTATGATTCTTAAAACGCGATATCGCATCTCATTTCAATGTTTCATGGTAAGATATAATATGATTTGCGAAGTGTCATGTATTCCACGTCTACACTTCAAATGAATGTGAATGCGACACTTCCTCGCTAGGAAATAGCGTTTGCAGATGTCTACGTATCGTAGCAATAGATTTCTAATGCTTCTTAAAACGCGATATCGCAACTCATTTCTATGTTTCATGGTAAGATATAATATGAATTGCGAAGTGTCATGTATACCTCGTCTACGATTCAAATGAATGTAAATGCGACACTTCCTTGCAAGGAAATAGCGTTTGCAGATGTCTACGTATCGTAGCAATAGAGTTCATATGATACTTAAAACGCGATATCGCATCTCATTTCTATGTTTCATGGTAAGATATAATATGATTTGCGAAGTGTCATGTATTCCTCGTCTACACTTCAAATGAATGTGAATGCGACACTTCCTCGCTAGGATATAGCGTTTGGAGATGTCTACGTATCGTAGCTATAGATTTCCAATGCCACTTAAAACGCGATATCGCATCTCATTTCTATGTTTCATGGTAAGATATAATATGATTTGCGAAGTGTCATGTATTCCTCGTCTACACTTCAAATGAATGTAAATGCCACACTTCCCTGCTAGAAAATAGCGTCTGCAGATGTCCAGGTATCGTAGCAATAGAGTTCTAATGCTTCTTAAAACGCGATATCGCATTTCATTTCTATGTTTCATGGTAAGATATAATACGATTTGCGAAGTGTCATGTATTCCTCGTCTACACTTCAAATGAATGTAAATGCGACATTTCCTTGCTAGGAAATAACGTCTGTAGATGTCTAGGTATCGTAGCAATATAGTTCTAATGCTTCTTAAAACGCGATATCGCATCTCATTTCTATGTTTCATGGTAAGATGTAATATTCATTGCGAAGTGTTATGCATTCCTCGTCTACGATTCAAATGAATGTAAATGCGACACATCCTTGCAAGGAAATATCGTTTGCAAACGTCTACCTATCGTAGCAATAGAGTTCTAATACTTCTTAAAACGCGATATCGCATCTCATTTCTATATTTCATGGTAAGATATAATACGATTTGCGAAGTGTCATGTATTCCTCGTCTACACTTCAAATGAATGTGAATGCGACACTTCCTCGCTAGGAAATAGCGTTTGCAGATGTCTACGTATCGTAGAAATAGAGTTCAAATGCTTCTTAAAACGCGATATCGCATCTCATTTCTATGTCTCATGGTAAGATATATTATGATTTGCGATGTGTTATGTATTCCTCGTCTACACTTCAATTGAATGTAAATGCGACACTTACTTGCAAGGAAATAGCGTTTGCAGATGTCTACGTATCGTAGCAATAGAGTTCTTATGATTCTTAAAACGCGATATCGCATTTCATTTCTATGTTTCATGGTAAGATATAATATGATTTGCGAAGTGTTATGTATTCCTCGTCTACACTTCAAATGAATGTGAATGCGAAACTTCCTCGCTAGGAAATAGCGTTTGCAGATGTCCACGTATCGTAGTAATAGATTTCTAATGCTTCTTAAAACGCGATATCGCATCTCATTTCTATGTTTCATGGTAAGATATAATATGAATTGGGAAGTGTCATGTATACCTCGTCTACACTTCAAATGAATGTAAATGCGACACTTCCTTGCAAGGAAATAGCGTTTGCAGATGTCTATCTAGCGTAGCAATAGTGTTCTAATGCTTCTTAAAACGCGATATCGCATCTCATTTCTATGTTTCATGGTAAGATATAATATGATTTGCGAAGTGTCATGTTTTCATCGTCTACATTTCAAATGAATGTAAATGCCACACTTCCCTGCTAGGAAATAGTGTCTGCAGATGTCTAGGTATCGTAGCAATAGAGTTCCAATGCTTCTTAAAACGCGATATCGCATCTCATTCCTATGTTTCATGGTAAGATATAATATGATTTGCGAAGTGTCATGTACTCCTCGTCTACACTTCAAATGAATGTAAATGCAACACTTCCTTGCAAGGAAATAGCGTTTGCAGATGTCTACGTATCGTAGCAATAGAGTTCTTATGATTCTTAAAACGCGATATCGCATCTCATGTCTATGTTTCATGGTAAGGTATAATATGATTTGCGAAGTGTTATGTATTCCTCGTCTACACATCAAATGAATGTAAATGCGACACTTCCTTGCAAGGAAATAGCGTATGCAGATGTCTACGTGTCGAAGCAATAGAGTTCAAATGCTTTTTAAAACGAGATATTGCATCTCATATCTATGTTTCATGATAAGATATAATATTCATTGCGAAGTGTTATGCATTCCTCGTCTACACTTCAAATGAATGTAAATGCGACACTTCCTTGCAAGGAAATAGCGTTTGCAGATGTCTATGTATCGTAGCTATAGTTTTCTAATGCTTCTTAAAGCGTGATATCGCATCTCATTTCTATGTTTCATGGTAAGATATAATATGATTTGCGAAGCGTCATGTATTCCTCGTCTACACGTCAAATGAATGTAAATGCGACACTTCCATGCAAGGAAATAGCGTTTGCAGATGTCTACGTATCGTAGCAATAGTGTTCTAATGCTTCTTAAAACGCGATATCGCATCTCATTTCTATGTTTCATGGTAAGTTATAATATGATTTGCGAAGTGTCATGTATTCCTCGTCTACACTTCAAATGAATATAAATGCGATACATCCTTGCAAGGAAATATCGTTTGCAAACGTCTACCTATCGTAGCAATAGAGTTGTAATGCTTCTTAAAATGCGATATTGCATCTCATTTCTATATTTCATGGTAAGATATAATATGATTTGCGAAGTTTCATGTATTCCTCGTCTACACTTCAAATGAATGTGAATGCGAAACTTCCTCGCTAGGAAATAGCGTTTGCAGATGTCCACGTATCGTAGTAATAGATTTCTAATGCTTCTTAAAACGCGATATCGCATCTCATTTCTATGTTTCATGGTAAGATATAATATGAATTGGGAAGTGTCATGTATACCTCGTCTACACTTCAAATGAATGTAAATGCGACACTTCCTTGCAAGGAAATAGCGTTTGCAGATGTCTATCTATCGTAGCAATAGTGTTCTAATGCTTCTTAAAACGCGATATCGCATCTCATTTCTATGTTTCATGGTAAGATATAATATGATTTGCGAAGTGTCATGTTTTCATCGTCTACATTTCAAATGAATGTAAATGCCACACTTCCCTGCTAGGAAATAGTGTCTGCAGATGTCTAGGTATCGTAGCAATAGAGTTCCAATGCTTCTTAAAACGCGATATCGCATCTCATTCCTATGTTTCATGGTAAGATATAATATGATTTGCGAAGTGTCATGTACTCCTCGTCTACACTTCAAATGAATGTAAATGCAACACTTCCTTGCAAGGAAATAGCGTTTGCAGATGTCTACGTATCGAAGCAATAGAGTTCAAATGCTTCTTAAAACGAGATATTGCATCTCATATCTATGCTTCATGATAAGATATAATATTCATTGCAAAGTGTTATGCATTCCTCGTCTACGATTCAAATGAATGTAAATGCGACACTTCCTTGCAAGGAAATAGCGTTTGCAGATGTCTACGTATCGTAGCAATAGATTTCTAATGCTTCTTAAAACGCGATATCGCATGTCATTTCTACGTTTCATGGTAAGATATAATATGATTTGCGAAGTGTCATGTATTCCTCGTCTACACTTCAAATGAATGTAAATGCCACACTTCCCTGCTAGGAAATAGCGTCTGCAGATGTCTAGGTATCGTAGCAATAGAGATCAAATGCTTCATAAAACGAGATATCGCATCTCATTTCCATGTTTCATGGTAAGATATAATATGATTTGCGAAGTCTTATGTATTCCTCGTCTACACTTCAAATGAACGTAAATGCGACAATTCCTTGCAAGGAAATAGCGTTTGCAGATGTCTACGTATCGTAGCAATAGATTTCTAATGCTTCTTAAAACGCGATATCGCATCTCATTTCTATGTTTCATGGTAAGATATAATATGATTTGCGAAGTTTCTTGTATTCCTCGTCTACACATCAAGTGAATGTAAATGCGACACTTCCTTGCAAGGAAATAGCGTTTGCAGATGTCTACGTATCGAAGAAATAGAGTTCAAATGCTTCTTAAAACGCATTATCGCATCTCATTACTATATTGCATGATAAGATTTAATATTCAATGTAAAGTGTTATGTATACCTCGTATTCTCTTCAGAATGTAAATGCGACACTTCCTCGCTAGGAAATAGCGTTTGCAGATGTCTACGTGTCGTAGCAATAGATTTCTAATGCTTCTTAAAACGCGATATCGCATCTCATTTCTATGTTTCATGGTAAGATATAACATGAATTGCGAAGTGTCATGTATACCTCGTCTACACTTCAAATGAATGTAAATGCGATACTTCCTTGCAAGGAAATAGCGTTTGCGAATGTCTATCTATCGTAGCAATAGCGTTCTAATGCTTCTTAAAACGCGATATCGCATCTCATTTCTATGTTTCATGGTAAGATATAATAAGATTTGCGAAGTGTTATGCATTCCTCGTCTACGATTCAAATGAATGTAAATGCGACACTTCCTTGCAAGGAAATAGCGTTTGCAGATGTCTACGTATCGTAGCAATATAGTTCTTATGATCCTTAAAACGCGATATCGCATCTCATTTCTATGTTTCATGTTAAGGTATAATATGATTTGCGATGTGTTATGTATTCCTCGTCTACACTTCAAATGAATGTGAATGCGACACTTCCTCGCTAGGAAATAGCGTTTGGAGATGTCTACGTATCGTAGCAATAGATTTCCAATGCCACTTAAAACGCGATATCGCATCTCATTTCTATGTTTCATGGTAGGATATAATATGATTTGCGAAGTGTTATGTATTCCTCGTCTACACTTCAAATGAATGTAAATGCGACACTTCCTTACAAGGAAATAGCGTTGGCAGATGTCTACGTATCGTAGTAATAGAGTTCTTATGATTCTTAAAACGCGATATCGCATCTCATTTCAATGTTTCATGGTAAGATATAATATGATTTGCGAAGTGTCATGTATTCCTCGTCTACACTTCAAATGAATGTGAATGCGACACTTCCTCGCTAGGAAATAGCGTTTGCAGATGTCTACGTATCGTAGCAATAGATTTCTAATGCTTCTTAAAACGCGATATCGCAACTCATTTCTATGTTTCATGGTAAGATATAATATGAATTGCGAAGTGTCATGTATACCTCGTCTACGATTCAAATGAATGTAAATGCGACACTTCCTTGCAAGGAAATAGCGTTTGCAGATGTCTACGTATCGTAGCAATAGAGTTCATATGATACTTAAAACGCGATATCGCATCTCATTTCAATATTTCATGGTAAGATATAATATGATTTGCGAAGTGTCATGTATTCCTCGTCTACACTTCAAATGAATGTGAATGCGACACTTCCTCGCTAGGAAATAGCGTTTGGAGATGTCTACGTATCGTAGCAATAGATTTCCAATGCCACTTAAAACGCGATATCGCATCTCATTTCTATGTTTCATGGTAAGATATAATATGATTTGCGAAGTGTCATGTATTCCTCGTCTACACTTCAAATGAATGTAAATGCCACACTTCCCTGCTAGAAAATAGCGTCTGCAGATGTCCAGGTATCGTAGCAATAGAGTTCTAATGCTTCTTAAAACGCGATATCGCATCTCATTTCTATGTTTCATGGTAAGATATAATATGAATTGCGAAGTGTCATGTATACCTCGTCTACACTTCAAATGAATGTATATGCGACACTACCTTGCTAGGAAATAGCGTCTGCAGATGTCTAGGTATCGCAGCAATAGTGTTCTAATGCTTCTTAAAACGCGATATCGCATCTCATTTCTATGTTTCATGGTAAGATATAATATGATTTGCGAAGTGTTATGTATTCCTCGTCTACACTTCAAATGAATGTAAATGCGACACTTCCTTACAAGGAAATAGCGTTGGCAGATATCTACGTATCGTAGCAATAGAGTTCTTATGATTCTTAAAACGCGATATCGCATCTCATTTCAATGTTTCATGGTAAGATATAATATGATTTGCGAAGTGTCATGTATTCCTCGTCTACACTTCAAATGAATGTGAATGCGACACTTCCTCGCTAGGAAATAGCGTTTGCAGATGTCTACGTATCGTAGCAATAGATTTCTAATGCTTCTTAAAACGCGATATCGCAACTCATTTCTATGTTTCATGGTAAGATATAACATGAATTGCGAAGTGTCATGTATACCTCGCCTACACTTCAAATGAATGTAAATGCGATACTTCCTTGCAAGGAAATAGCGTTTGCGAATGTCTATCTATCGTAGCAATAGTGTTTTAATGCTTCTTAAAACGCGATATCGCATCTCATTTCTATGTTTCATGGTAAGATATAATAAGATTTGCGAAGTGTTATGCATTCCTCGTCTACGATTCAAATGAATGTAAATGCGACACTTCCTTGCAAGGAAATAGCGTTTGCAGATGTCTACGTATCGTAGCAATATAGTTCTTATGATTCTTAAAACGCGATATCGCATCTCATTTCTATGTTTCATGGTAAGATATAATATGATTTGCGATGTGTTATGTATTCCTCGTCTACACTTCAAATAAATGTGAATGCGACACTTCCTCGCTAGGAAATAGCGTTTGGAGATGTCTACGTATCGTAGCAATCGATTTCCAATGCCACTTAAAACGCGATATCGCATCTCATTTCTATGTTTCATGGTAAGATATAATATGATTTGCGAAGTGTCATGTATTCCTCGTCTACACTTCAAATGAATGTAAATGCCACACTTCCCTGCTAGAAAATAGCGTCTGCAGATGTCCAGGTATCGTAGCAATAGAGTTCTAATGCTTCTTAAAACGCGATATCGCATCTCATTTCTATGTTTCATGGTAAGATATAATATGAATTGCGAAGTGTCATGTATACCTCGTCTACACTTCAAATGAATGTATATGCGACACTACCTTGCTAGGAAATAGCGTCTGCAGATGTCTATGTATCGCAGCAATAGTGTTCTAATGCTTCTTAAAACGCGATATCGCATCTCATTTCTATGTTTCATGGTAAGATATAATATGATTTAGAAGTGTTATGTATTCCTCGTCTACACTTCAAATGAATGTACATGCGACACTTCCTTACAAGGAAATAGCGTTGGCAGATGTCTACGTATCGTAGCAATAGAGTTCTTATGATTCTTAAAACGCGATATCGCATCTCATTTCAATGTTTCATGGTAAGATATAATATGATTTGCGAAGTGTCATGTATTCCACGTCTACACTTCAAATGAATGTGAATGCGACACTTCCTCGCTAGGAAATAGCGTTTGCAGATGTCTACGTATCGTAGCAATAGATTTCTAATGCTTCTTAAAACGCGATATCGCAACTCATTTCTATGTTTCATGGTAAGATATAATATGAATTGCGAAGTGTCATGTATACCTCGTCTACGATTCAAATGAATGTAAATGCGACACTTCCTTGCAAGGAAATAGCGTTTGCAGATGTCTACGTATCGTAGCAATAGAGTTCATATGATACTTAAAACGCGATATCGCATCTCATTTCTATGTTTCATGGTAAGATATAATATGATTTGCGAAGTGTCATGTATTCCTCGTCTACACTTCAAATGAATGTGAATGCGACACTTCCTCGCTAGGATATAGCGTTTGGAGATGTCTACGTATCGTAGCTATAGATTTCCAATGCCACTTAAAACGCGATATCGCATCTCATTTCTATGTTTCATGGTAAGATATAATATGATTTGCGAAGTGTCATGTATTCCTCGTCTACACTTCAAATGAATGTAAATGCCACACTTCCCTGCTAGAAAATAGCGTCTGCAGATGTCCAGGTATCGTAGCAATAGAGTTCTAATGCTTCTTAAAACGCGATATCGCATCTCATTTCTATGTTTCATGGTAAGATATAATATGAATTGCGAAGTGTCATGTATACCTCGTCTACACTTCAAATGAATGTATATGCGACACTACCTTGCTAGGAAATAGCGTCTGCAGATGTCTAGGTATCGCAGCAATAGTGTTCTAATGCTTCTTAAAACGCGATATCGCATCTCATTTCTATGTTTCATGGTAAGATATAATATGATTTGCGAAGTGTTATGTATTCCTCGTCTACACTTCAAATGAATGTAAATGCGACACTTCCTTACAAGGATATAGCGTTGGCAGATGTCTACGTATCGTAGCAATAGAGTTCTTATGATTCTTAAAACGCGATATCGCATCTCATTTCAATGTTTCATGGTAAGATATAATATGATTTGCGAAGTGTCATGTATTCCTCGTCTACACTTCAAATGAATGTGAATGCGACACTTCCTCGCTAGGAAATAGCGTTTGCAGATGTCTACGTATCGTAGCAATAGATTTCTAATGCTTCTTAAAACGCGATATCGCAACTCATTTCTATGTTTCATGGTAAGATATAATATGAATTGCGAAGTGTCATGTATACCTCGTCTACGATTCAAATGAATGTAAATGCGACACTTCCTTGCAAGGAAATAGCGTTTGCAGATGTCTACGTATCGTAGCAATAGAGTTCATATGATACTTAAAACGCGATATCGCATCTCATTTCTATGTTTCATGGTAAGATATAATATGATTTGCGAAGTGTCATGTATACCTCGTCTACGATTCAAATGAATGTAAATGCGACACTTCCTTGCAAGGAAATAGCGTTTGCAGATGTCTACGTATCGTAGCAAGAGATTTCATATGATTCTTAAAACGCGATATCGCATCTCATTCCTATGATTCATGGTAAGATATAATATGATTTGCGAAGTGTCATGTATTCCTCGTCTACGCTTCAAATGAATGTGAATGCGACACTTCCTCGCTAGGAAATAGCGTTTGCAGATGTCTACGTGTCGTAGCAATAGATTTCTATTGCTTCTTAAAACGCGATATCGCATCTCATTTCTATGTTTCATGGTAAGATATAACATGAATTGCGAAGTGTCATGTATACCTCGTCTACACTTCAAATGAATGTAAATGCGATACTTCCTTGCAAGGAAATAGCGTTTGCGAATGTCTATCTATAGTAGCAATAGTGTTCTAATGCTTCTTAAAACGCGATATCGCATCTCATTTCTATGTTTCATGGTAAGATATAATATGATTTGCGATGTGTTATGTATTCCTCGTCTACACTTCAAATAAATGTGTATGCGACACTTCCTCGCTAGGAAATAGCGTTTGGAGATGTCTACGTATCGTAGCAATCGATTTCCAATGCCACTTAAAACGCGATATCGCATCTCATTTCTATGTTTCATGGTAAGATATAATATGATTTGCGAAGTGTCATGTATTCCTCGTCTACACTTCAAATGAATGTAAATGCCACACTTCCCTGCTAGAAAATAGCGTCTGCAGATGTCCAGGTATCGTAGCAATAGAGTTCTAATGCTTCTTAAAACGCGATATCGCATCTCATTTCTATGTTTCATGGTAAGATATAATATGAATTGCGAAGTGTCATGTATACCTCGTCTACACTTCAAATGAATGTATATGCGACACTACCTTGCTAGGAAATAGCGTCTGCAGATGTCTGTGTATCGCAGCAATAGTTTTCTAATGCTTCTTAAAACGCGATATCGCATCTCATTTCTATGTTTCATGGTAAGATATAACATGAATTGCGAAGTGTCATGTATACCTCGTCTACACTTCAAATGAATGTAAATGCGATACTTCCTTGCAAGGAAATAGCGTTTGCGAATGTCTATCTATCGTAGCAATAGTGTTCTAATGCTTCTTAAAACGCGATATCGCATCTCATTTCTATGTTTCATGGTAAGATATAATAAGATTTGCGAAGTGTTATGCATTCCTCGTCTACGATTCAAATGAATGTAAATGCGACACTTCCTTGCAAGGAAATAGCGTTTGCAGATGTATACGTATCGTAGCAATATAGTTCTTATGATTCTTAAAACGCGATATCGCATCTCATTTCTATGTTTCATGGTAAGATATAATATGATTTGCGATGTGTTATGTATTCCTCGTCTACACTTCAAATAAATGTGAATGCGACACTTCCTCGCTAGGAAATAGCGTTTGGAGATGTCTACGTATCGTAGCAATCGATTTCCAATGCCACTTAAAACGCGATATCGCATCTCATTTCTATGTTTCATGGTAAGATATAATATGATTTGCGAAGTGTCATGTATTCCTCGTCTACACTTCAAATGAATGTAAATGCCACACTTCCCTGCTAGAAAATAGCGTCTGCAGATGTCCAGGTATCGTAGCAATAGAGTTCTAATGCTTCTTAAAACGCGATATCGCATCTCATTTCTATGTTTCATGGTAAGATATAATATGAATTGCGAAGTGTCATGTATACCTCGTCTACACTTCAAATGAATGTGTATGCGACACTACCTTGCTAGGAAATAGCGTCTGCAGATGTCTAGGTATCGCAGCAATAGAGTTCTAATGCTTCTTAAAACGCGATATCGCATCTCATTTCTATGTTTCATGGTAAGATATAATATGAATTGCGAAGTGTCATGTATACCTCGTCTACACTTCAAATGAATGTATATGCGACACTACCTTGCTAGGAAATAGCGTCTGCAGATGTCTAGGTATCGCAGCAATAGTGTTCTAATGCTTCTTAAAACGCGATATCGCAACTCATTTCTATGTTTCATGGTAAGATATAATATGATTTGCGATGTGTTATGTATTCCTCGTCTACACTTCAAATGAATGTGAATGCGACACTTCCTCGCTAGGAAATAGCGTTTGGAGATGTCTACGTATCGTAGCAATAGATTTCCAATGCCACTTAAAACGCGATATCGCATCTCGTTTCTATGTTTCATGGTAAGATATAACATGATTTGCGAAGTGTTCTGTATTCCTCGTCTACACTTCAAATGAATGTAAATGCGACACTTCCTTGCAAGGAAGTAGCGTTTGCAGATGTCTACGTATCGAAGCAATAGAGCTTAAATGCTTCTTAAAATGAGATATTGCATCTCATATCTATGTTTCATGATAAGATATAATATGATTTGCGAAGTGTTATGCATTCCTCGTCTACGATTCAAATGAATGTAAATGCGACACTTCCTTGCAAGGAAATAGCGTTTGCAGATGTCTACGTATCGTAGCAATAGAGTTCTTATGATTCTTAAAACGCGATATTGCATCTCATTTCTATGTTTCATGGTAAGATATAATATGATTTGCGAAGTGTTATGTATTCCTCGTCTATACTTCAAATGAATGTGAATGCGACACTTCATCGCTAGGAAATAGCGTTTGCAGATGCCTATGTATCGTAGCAATAGATTTCTAATGCTTCTTAAAACGCGATATCGCATCTCATTTCTATGTTTCATGGTAAGATATAATATGATTTGCGAAGTGTTATGTATTCCTCGTCCACACTTCAAATGAATGTAAATGCGACACTTCCTTGTAAGTAAATAGCGTTTGCTGATATCTACCTATCGTAGCAATAGAGTTCTAATGCTCCTTAAAACGCGATATCGCATCTCATTTCTATGTTTCATGGTAAGATATAATATGATTTGCGAAGTGTTATGTATTCCTCGTCTACACTTCAAATGAATGTGAATGCGACACTTCCTCGCTAGGCAATAGCGTTTGCAGATGTCAACGTATCGTAGCAATAGATTTCTAATGCTTCTTAAAACGCGATATCGCATCTCATTTCTATGTTTCATGGTAAGATATAATATGATTTGCGAAGTGTCATGTTTTCATCGTCTACACTTCAAATGAATGTAAATGCGACACTTACTTGCAAGGAAATAGCGTTTGCAGATGTCTACGTATCGTAGCAATAGAGTTCTTATGATTCTTAAAACGCGATATCGCATCTCATTTCTGTGTTTCATGGTAAGATATAATATGATTTGCGAAGTGTTATGTATTCCTCGTCTACACTTCAAATGAATGTAAATGCGGCACTTCCTTGCAAGGAAATAGCGTTTGCGAATGTCTACGTATCGTAGCAATAGAGTTCTTATGATTGTTAAAACGCGATATCGCATCTCATTTCTATGTTTCATGGTAAGGTATAATATGATTTGCGAAGTGTTATGCATTCCTCGTCTACGATTGAAATGAATGTAAATGCGACAATTCCTTGCAAGGAAATAGCGTTTGCAGATGTCTACGTATCGTAGCAATAGAGTTCTTATGATTGTTAAAACGCGATATCGCATCTCGTTTCTATGTTTCATGGTAAGGTATAATATGATGTGCGAAATGTTATGTATTCCTCGTCTACACTTCAAATGAATATAAATGCGACACTTCCTTGTAAGGAAATAGCGTTTGCAGATGTCTATGTATCGTAGCAATAGATTTCTAATGCTTCTTAAAACGCGATATCGCATCTCATTTCTATGTTTCATGGTAAGATATAATGTGATTTGCGAAGTGTCATGTATTCCTCGTCTACACTTCAAATGAATGTAAATGCGACACTTCCTTGCAAGGAAATAGCGTTTGCTGATGTCTATGTATCGTAGCAATAGATTTTTAATGCTTCTTAAAACGTGATATCGCATCTCATTTCTATGTTTCATGGTAAGATATATTATGATTTGCGAAGTGTTATGTATTCCTCGTCTACACTTCAAATGAATGTAAATGCGACACTTCCTTGCAAGGAAGTAGCGTTTGCAGATGTCTACGTATCGAAGCAATAGAGTTTAAATGCTTCTTAAAATGAGATATTGCATCTCATATCTATGTTTCATGATAAGATATAATATGATTTGCGAAGTGTTATGCATTCCTCGTCTACGATTCAAATGAATGTAAATGCGACACTTCCTTGCAAGGAAATAGCGTTTGCAGATGTCTACGTATCGTAGCAATAGAGTTCTTATGATTCTTAAAACGCGATATTGCATCTCATTTCTATGTTTCATGGTAAGATATAATATGATTTGCGAAGTGTTATGTATTCCTCGTCTATACTTCAAATGAATGTGAATGCGACACTTCCTTGCAAGGAAATAGCGTTTGCAGATGTCTATGTATCGTAGCAATATATTTCTAATACTTCTTAAAACGCGATATCGCATCTCATTTCTATGTTTCATGGTAAGATATAATATGATTTGCGAAGTGTCATGTATTCCTCGTCTACACTTCAAATGAATGTAAATGCGACACTTCCATGCAAGGAAATAGCGTTTGCAGATGTCTACGTATCGTAGCAATAGAGTTCTTATGATTCTTAAAACGCGATATCCCATCTCATTTCTATGTTTCATGGTAAGATATAATATGATTTGCGAAGTGTCATGTATTCCTCGTCTACACTTCAAATGAATGTAAATGCCACACTTCCTTGCAAGGAAATAGCGTTTGCAGATGTCTATGTATCGTAGCAATAGATTTCTAATGCTTCTTAAAACGCGATATCGCATCTCATTTCTATGTTTCATGGTAAGATATAATATGATTTGCGAAGTGTCATGTATTCCACGTCTACACTTCAAATGAATGTAAATGCGACACTTCCTTGCAAGGAAATAGCGTTTGCAGATGTCTATGTACCGTAGCAATAGATTTTTAATGCTTCTAAAAACGTGATATCGCATCTCATTCCTATGTTTCATGGTAAGATATAATATGATTTGCGAAGTGTCACGTATTCCTCGTCTACACTTCAAATGAATGTAAATGCGACACTTCCTTGCAAGGAAATAGCGTTTGCGAATGTCTACGTATCGTAGCATTAGAGTTCTTATGATTGTTAAAACGCGATATCCCATCTCATTTCTATGTTTCATGGTAAGGTATAATATGATTTGCGAAGTGTTATGCATTCCTCGTCTACGATTGAAATGAATGTAAATGCGACACTTCCTTGCAAGGAAATAGCGTTTGCAGATGTCTACGTATCGTAGCAATAGATTTCTAATGCTTCTTAAAACGCAATATCACATCTCATTTCTATGTTTCATGGTAAGATGTAATATGAATTGCGAAGTGTCATGTATACCTCGTCTACACTTCAAATGAATGTGAATGCGACACTTCCTCGCTAGGAAATAGCGTTTGCAGATGTCTACGTATCGTAGCAATAGATTTCCAATGCCTCTTAAAACGCGATATCGCATCTCATTTCTATGTTTCATGGTAAGATATAATATGAATTGCGAAGTGTCATGTATACCTCGTCTACACTTCAAATGAATGTGAATGCGACACTTCCTCGCTAGGAAATAGCGTTTGCAGATGTCTACGTATCGTAGCAATAGATTTCCAATGCCTCTTAAAACGCGATATCGCATCTCATTTCTATGTTTCATGGTAAGATATAATATGATTTGCGAAGTGTCATTTATTCCTCGTCTACACTTCAAATGAATGTAAATGCGACACTTCCTCGCTAGGAAATAGCGTTTGCAGATGTCCACGTATCGTAGCAATAGATTTCTAATGCTTCTTAAAACGCGATACCGCATCTCATTTCAATGTTTCATGGTAAGATATAATATGATTTGCGAAGTGTTATCCATTCCTCGTCTACGATTCAAATGAATGTAAATGCGACACTTCCTTGCAAGGAAATAGCGTTTGCAGATGTCTACGTATCGTAGCAATAGAGTTCTTATGATTCTTAAAACGCGATATCGCATCTCATTTCTATGTTTCATGGTAAGATATAATATGATTTGCGAAGTGTCATGTATTCCTCGTCTACACTTCAAATGAATGTAAATGCGACACTTCCTTGCAAGGAAATAGCGTTTGTCGATGTCTATGTATCGTAGCAATAGATTTCTAATGCTTCTTAAAACGCGATATCGCATCTTATTTCTATGTTTCATGGTAAGATATAATATGATTTGCGAAGTGTCATGTATTCCTCGTCTACACTTCAAATGAATGTAAATGCGATACTTCCTCGCTAGGAAATAGCGTTTGCAGATGTCCACGTATCGTAGCAATAGATTTCTAATGCTTCTTAAAACGCGATATCGCATCTCATTTCTATGTTTCATGGTAAGATATAATATGATTTGCGAAGTGTCATGTTTTCATCGTCTACACTTCAAATGAATGTAAATGCGACACTTCCTTGCAAGGAAATAGCGTTTGCAGATGTCTATGTATCGCAGCAATAGATTTCAAATGCTTCTTAAAACGTGATATCGCATCTCATTTCTATGTTTCATGGTAAGATATAATATGATTTGCGAAGTGTCATGTATTCCTCGTCTACACTTCAAATGAATGTGAATGCGACACTTCCTCGCTAGGCAATAGCGTTTGCAGATGTCAACGTATCGTAGCAATAGATTTCTAATGCTTCTTAAAACGCGATATCGCATCTCATTTCTATGTTTCATGGTAAGATATAATATGATCTGCGAAGTGTCATGTTTTCATCGTCTACACTTCAAATGAATGTAAATGCGACACTTACTTGCAAGGAAATAGCGTTTGCAGATGTCTACGTATCGTAGCAATAGAGTTCTTATGATTCTTAAAACGCGATATCGCATCTCATTTCTATGTTTCATGGTAAGATATAATATGATTTGCGAAGTGTTATGTATTCCTCGTCTACACTTCAAATGAATGTAAATGCGACACTTCCTTGCAAGGAAATAGCGTTTGCAGATGTCTACGTATCGTAGCAATAGATTTCTAATGCTTCTTAAAACGCGATATCACATCTCATTTCTATGTTTCATGGTAAGATGTAATATGAATTGCGAAGTGTCATGTATACCTCGTCTACACTTCAAATGAATGTGAATGCGACACTTCCTCGCTAGGAAATAGCGTTTGCAGATGTCTACGTATCGTAGCAATAGATTTCCAATGCCTCTTAAAACGCGATATCGCATCTCATTTCTATGTTTCATGGTAAGATATAATATGAATTGCGAAGTGTCATGTATACCTCGTCTACACTTCAAATGAATGTGAATGCGACACTTCCTCGCTAGGAAATAGCGTTTGCAGATGTCTACGTATCGTAGCAATAGATTTCCAATGCCTCTTAAAACGCGATATCGCATCTCATTTCTATGTTTCATGGTAAGATATAATATGATTTGCGAAGTGTCATTTATTCCTCGTCTACACTTCAAATGAATGTAAATGCGACACTTCCTCGCTAGGAAATAGCGTTTGCAGATGTCCACGTATCGTAGCAATAGATTTCTAATGCTTCTTAAAACGCGATACCGCATCTCATTTCAATGTTTCATGGTAAGATATAATATGATTTGCGAAGTGTTATCCATTCCTCGTCTACGATTCAAATGAATGTAAATGCGACACTTCCTTGCAAGGAAATAGCGTTTTGCAGATGTCTACGTATCGTAGCAATAGAGTTCTTATGATTCTTAAAACGCGATATCGCATCTCATTTCTATGTTTCATGGTAAGATATAATATGATTTGCGAAGTGTCATGTATTCCTCGTCTACACTTCAAATGAATGTAAATGCGACACTTCCTTGCAAGGAAATAGCGTTTGTCGAAGTCTATGTATCGTAGCAATAGATTTCTAATGCTTCTTAAAACGCGATATCGCATCTTATTTCTATGTTTCATGGTAAGATATAATATGATTTGCGAAGTGTCATGTATTCCTCGTCTACACTTCAAATGAATGTAAATGCGATACTTCCTCGCTAGGAATAGCGTTTGCAGATGTCCACGTATCGTAGCAATAGATTTCTAATGCTTCTTAAAACGCGATATCGCATCTCATTTCTATGTTTCATGGTAAGATATAATATGATTTGCGAAGTGTCATGTTTTCATCGTCTACACTTCAAATGAATGTAAATGCGACACTTCCTTGCAAGGAAATAGCGTTTGCAGATGTCTATGTATCGCAGCAATAGATTTCAAATGCTTCTTAAAACGTGATATCGCATCTCATTTCTATGTTTCATGGTAAGATATAATATGATTTGCGAAGTGTCATGTATTCCTCGTCTACACTTCAAATGAATGTGAATGCGACACTTCCTCGCTAGGCAATAGCGTTTGCAGATGTCAACGTATCGTAGCAATAGATTTCTAATGCTTCTTAAAACGCGATATCGCATCTCATTTCTATGTTTCATGGTAAGATATAATAAGATCTGCGAAGTGTCATGTTTTCATCGTCTACACTTCAAATGAATGTAAATGCGACACTTACTTGCAAGGAAATAGCGTTTGCAGATGTCTACGTATCGTAGCAATAGAGTTCTTATGATTCTTAAAACGCGATATCGCATCTCATTTCTATGTTTCATGGTAAGATATAATATGATTTGCGAAGTGTTATGTATTCCTCGTCTACACTTCAAATGAATGTAAATGCGACACTTCCTTGCAAGGAAATAGCGTTTGCGAATGTCTACGTATCGTAGCAATAGAGTTCTTATGATTGTTAAAACGCGATATCGCATCTCATTTCTATGTTTCATGGTAAGGTATAATATGATTTGCGAAGTGTTATGCATTCCTCGTCTACGATTGAAATGAATGTAAATGCGACACTTCCTTGCAAGGAAATAGCGTTTGCAGATGTCTACGTATCGTAGCAATAGAGTTCAGATGCTTCTTAAAACGCGATATCGCATCTCATTTCTATGTTTCATGGTAAGATATAATATGATTTGCGAAGTGTTATGTATTCCTCGTCTACACTTCAAATGAATGTAAATGCGACACTTCCTTGCAAGGAAATAGCGTTTGCAGATGTCTACGTATCGTAGCAATAGAGTTCTTATGACTGTTAAAACGCGATATCGCATCTCGTTTCTATGTTTCATGGTAAGGTATAATATGATTTGCGAAATGTTATGTATTCCTCGTCTACACTTCAAATGAATATAAATGCGACACTTCCTTGTAAGGAAATAGCGTTTGCAGATGTCTATGTATCGTAGCAATAGATTTCTAATGCTTCTTAAAACGCGATATCGCATCTCATTTCTATGTTTCATGGTAAGATATAATATGATTTGCGAAGTGCCATGTATTCCTCGTCTACACTTCAAATGAATGTAAATGCGACACTTCCTTGCAAGGAAATAGCGTTTGCAGATGTCTATGTATCGTAGCAATAGATTTTTAATGCTTCTTAAAACGTGATATCGCATCTCATTTCTATGTTTCATGGTAAGATATATTATGATTTGCGAAGTGTTATGTATTCCTCGTCTACACTTCAAATGACTGTAAATGCGACACTTACTTGCAAGGAAATAGCGTTTGCAGATGTCTACGTATCGTAGCAATAGAGTTCTTATAATTCTTAAAACGCGATATCGCATCTCATTTCTATGTTTCATGGTAAGATATAATATGATTTGCGAAGTGTCATGTATTCCTCGTCTACACTTCAAATGAATGTAAATGCGACACTTCCTCGCTAGGAAATAGCGTTTGCAGATGTCCACGTATCGTAGCAATAGATTTCTAATGCTTCTTAAAACGCGATATCGCATCTCATTTCTATGTTTCATGGTAAGATATAATATGATTTGCGAAGTGTCATGTATTCCTCGTCTACACTTCAAATGAATGTAAATGCGACACTTCCTTGCAAGGAAATAGCGTTTGCAGATGTCTACGTATCGTAGCAATAGATTTCTAATGCTTCTTAAAACGCGATATCACATCTCATTTCTATGTTTCATGGTAAGATATAATATGAATTGCGAAGTGTCATGTATACCTCGTCTACACTTCAAATGAATGTGAATGCGACACTTCCTCGCTAGGAAATAGCGTTTGCAGATGTCTACGTATCGTAGCAATAGATTTCCAATGCCTCTTAAAACGCGATATCGCATCTCATTTCTATGTTTCATGGTAAGATATAATATGAATTGCGAAGTGTCATGTATACCTCGTCTACACTTCAAATGAATGTGAATGCGACACTTCCTCGCTAGGAAATAGCGTTTGCAGATGTCTACGTATCGTAGCAATAGATTTCCAATGCCTCTTAAAACGCGATATCGCATCTCATTTCTATGTTTCATGGTAAGATATAATATGATTTGCGAAGTGTCATTTATTCCTCGTCTACACTTCAAATGAATGTAAATGCGACACTTCCTCGCTAGGAAATAGCGTTTGCAGATGTCCACGTATCGTAGCAATAGATTTCTAATGCTTCTTTAAACGCGATATCGCATCTCATTTCAATGTTTCATGGTAAGATATAATATGATTTGCGAAGTGTTATGCATTCCTCGTCTACGATTCAAATGAATGTAAATGCGACACTTCCTTGCAAGGAAATAGCGTTTGCAGATGTCTACGTATCGTAGCAATAGAGTTCTTATGATTCTTAAAACGCGATATCGCATCTCATTTCTATGTTTCATGGTAAGATATAATATGATTTGCGAAGTGTCATGTATTCCTCGTCTACACTTCAAATGAATGTAAATGCGACACTTCCTTGCAAGGAAATAGCGTTTGCAGATGTCTATGTATCGCAGCAATAGATTTCAAATGCTTCTTAAAACGTGATATCGCATCTCATTTCTATGTTTCATGGTAAGATATAATATGATTTGCGAAGTGTTATGTATTCCACGTCTACACTTCAAATGAATGTAAATGCGACACTTCCTTGCAAGGAAATAGCGTTTGCAGATGTCTACTGTCACGTCCTGGCGAACAAATTATTCATATCCCAGGAGGCTGAATGACACAAGCCTTTTTGTCGCGAATTCGGTCCGGTATAAAACGCGTATGACCGGGTCCGTCGATTCTGGCAAGACGCGGGTACCGTAAACAATCGCGAACGCGTGTAAGGAGGGATTTTACTTACCTTTCGCTGACTTCCCTCTTCTACTTTCAGATGTGGCGATCGTCAAAGGTCGTTCTCGGGGGAGGAGTCGGCGTACGGCTGGCTGGAATCGGCGTTGTGACGGTGGAAGCTGCGATGAATGTCGCCGTCCGTCGATGAACGAAGAATTCTGGCGTTTTACCAACGTATTCCGCACGAGATAATGGATTAAATTCTTCCTCCCGGCGCGAAGAGTTCGTTTATAAACACTCAAGTTGTTACGAACTTGGAAGAATTTGTATTAAAATAAAATTGAATTTAGAAATGGAGATGGAATGAACTAGAACTTGATGTGGTAGAAAAATAATAAAGTATATTCTAAATCAAAGAGTACAAGAACAATTATTTCTAAGTATTAAGACTAGGTTAACTATGAATTAGGAATTAGAACAAAGACTTTAGAACTAGGAACCTCATCGAGGCTGCGCGACGGCCCTAAGGCGCGACTTGGAAGAGACTTGGAATTAGAAGTGCCCGAAGGCGAGATAGAACTGTACCGTACTGACGGTACTGACTGACTGTGTCTGACTGCCCGTCATGACTGTCTGTAATTGACTGTGGAGACTAACTGTCTCTAATTGACTGTGGAGACCAACTGTCTCTAATTGACTGTGGAGACTAACTGTGTCTCCCAAGATGCGTCTGCGACCTCTCTGACTCTCGGAGCGCTTCGGTCGCGTGCGAACGTAGGTGGGAGTATCTGGACGCCGGAGTGGGGTCTCGGCGTTGCGTGGTGGGGCTAGCGGCGCGTGCCGCTGAGGCGGTCGCGATTTCGCGCGTCGCGGCTTACTTAATTAGCGCAACTTATGAATATAGAGGTACAAGTATGAAATTAGAAATTACGCCTTAAATGTAAAATGTGTGTTGTTTGTGTCGTTATAAAGTTGTGTCGTGTAAATTCTATGAGCTAGGAATACAGAGCTTAGAATGTAAGAGTATATATATAATGTTAATTAATAATCTTAGAAATAGTATTTTGGGCATTGGCAGATCTGGGATGGTGAAATCGTAGAGTCCTTTGTACGGTGAGGGTTCCCGTCGTCGGATCTCGTAGAGGTTGATTCTCCTGGTACGTCCCTGGAGTGAGCGAGAGGGCGAGTTTCCCTGCAGGTAAGAGTGAGACGGTGGGTGACTCCTTGAGTGGGAGCGAGACAGCGCACATGGTCCTTGGTGCGAGCGAGATGGCGCACGAGGTCCTCGGTGCGAGTGGGACAGAGTGTGTTGCCCTTGGAGCGAGAGAGGTGGCGAACACCTCTGCGGGTGCGAGTGAGACGGAGGGTAGGTTCCTTGGAGTGAGAGAGACGGCGAGCACCTCTGCGGATGCGAGTGAGACGGAGGGTAGGTTCCTTGGAGTGAGAGAGACGGCGAGCACCTCTGCGGGTGCGAGCGAGTCGATGGTCGTAGCCCTTGGCCTGAGTGAGACGGCGAGTTGCGCCTGGGTGTTGCCTGTGGTGCAGGCGCGTGAGGGTGGTTGCTGTGGTGCGTTGAGAGGGTGGCTGGCGGCACGCCTGAAATCCCTCCTTACACGCGTTCGCGATTGTTTACGGTACCCGCGTCTTGCCAGAATCGACGGACCCGGTCATACGCGTTTTATACCGGACCGAATTCGCGACTAAAAGGCTTGTGTCATTCAGCCTCCTGGGATACGAATAATTTGTTCGCCAGGACGTGACATATTTTCTGGTGACAGCGGTGGAATATTCGCGTATAACTTATCGGAAATTCTGCTGAATAAGTGTACGAACAGCCATGGCAACGCGCACGCCAACAAAGCGAACGCGGCTTCAGGTACAGAAGGACGCCGCCGCAACCGAATCCGATACTCGCCGAACGTTAGATTTTCACGATGCTCTCGCAAACAACGCCGCCGGACCTTCAAACGATAATACGGATAAAGAACAAGCGATCGCTACGTTAAATCGCCAAATAGATTTCATGCGTCGGGAATTGGAATCCTTACGCGCGGCACAATCCGTAAACGCCGACACTATCTCTTTCGGAACTCCGCACCTGCAACTGACACGTAGCTCAGGGTCTGATTCACCAAACTCCCAAACAGATAGGCTTATTTTTCGCGAAGCAATAGATAGCATCCCTATATTTGATGGCAAAAACTTGCCAATATTACAGTTCGTGCGGGCCTGTAAACGGGCAAGGGAGTTGATTTCGCCCGAAGGAGAACCCTCGTTCACCAAACTCATTGTCAATCGTTTACGCGGCCGTGCATATCTGGCCGTAGAGGACGAGCAATGCTCTTCGGTCGGACAGCTGACCGATATTCTACGAGCCGCATTCGGAAATACAAAGTCAACCGACCATTACAGGGGCGAACTAACTAATACTTTCATGCGCCCAGGAGAACATATCCTCGATTTCATAGGTAGAATTAAAGACCTACGTAACGCAGCAATCGACTGCGAACGATTCGATTCCGCCGAATTAATAAATTCACGTTCCGGAATAGACGCGCTTACGCTTAGGTGTTTTTGCGACGGGCTTATCCCGGAAATTCGACATTCCATGAACACGCGATTGTACGAAACATACGCGGACGCGTTCGCTCACGCTAAGGAGTTGTACAGGCGACACGAATTAGACAAAGAGAGACTCTCCTCGTCGCGTCCCCGTACGGAAAATTTTCACTTCGAGCGCCGGCAAGAAACGGTTTGCGCTCGTTGTAATAGTCGCGGTCATGTCACTCGCGACTGCAAGTACGCAAGTCATAGACCGTCAGTCACGTACCCACGGGAAGAAACCCCGAGGTATCCTCGACAGGAACGACCGCCTGTAACGGGACCTCCGCGCGGTCAGTACGCACCGCCCGATCGACGGGATATTGTTTGTAGGTACTGCCGAAACCTGGGACATAGCATAGACGAATGTCGAAAGCGACAATTTAATAATGTCGGAAATAACGTTTCGCGCCCGAATCCGGGAAACGCGAACGGCCTCCCGACCCGCCGCGAGACGGTACGCGAGGCCGGCTACGATCGCCGAGTTCTCGCCTTAACGAACGACGAGTCAACCTCGATAATAGAAGAGCAGCAGTAAACATAACGGGTAAAACTAGCGTCCCCACGGTTGTCATAAATTCTAACGTGTTAATTGAACCCGTAGTAATGATGATCGACACCGGAGCCGAGATCAACGTGATCAAGGAAAACGCGCTAAAACCTAAAACCCTAATTAAGACTGCAGAACGCCTAACTATTACCGGAGTAACTCAGGGTACCGTAGCCACCTTAGGGACGGTTACGTTACCGATATTTTCTCGTGATGTTCCGTTTAATGTCGTCAGTTCCGACTTCCCAATTAAAACCACCGGGATCCTGGGATCCGGGTTCTGTGCAGACGCGGATATATCTTTTAGAAATAAATATATCCTGTGGCACGGGAATAGGATCCTATTTGCACGTCGCGAAGACGTTTTAAATAAAATAATACTTCCTCCGCGGACTAACTCGGGCATACGCGTCGGAATAATTAATTCAGGCGTAGGCGAAGGAATAATCCCCCGAACACAGATCGCGAAGGGAGTATATTTCGGTGATGCTATCGTTAAAGTGCGAAACGGCCATGCGATAGCACGCATAATTAATGCGACCGATACCGAGATCGAGATCGCGGTGCCCAGAATTCATCTGGACCCGCTTCCCGTTCTCGAATCGCTGAAACGAGAACCAGCGTTATATTCGTTATTCACGAACACTTCTAAATCCACTGTTTCTAATACAAAAATCAATACTACATCCACTGTTTCTAATACAAAAATGAATACTAAATCCACTGTTTCAAGCATGCCTACTAATTTTACTAATACTAAATACACTGTTTCAAGCATGCCTACTAATTCTACTAATACTAAATCCACTGTTTCCAGCATGCCTACTAATCCAGTTAATACTAAATCCACTGTCTCAAGCATGCGTACTAACTCGACTAATTCCAAATCCACTGTATCCACTCTTAAACGAGTATTCCCAAATCCCACTGTATCTTATGCTAACATTGTTTCAAAATCCACTTCAAATTCTACGAATTCCAACGAAAATCTCTTACCATCGTCACGCGATATTCAACACAAAGTTTCCAATCATGATAAATCTTCTAATAACAACCTCGGAAAATCCACAAAAATTTTTTCAAGTGCCATCGAAGGTACGCAACGTAACTTAAACATCCGCGCGAAAGATACACAAAATAAATCTCTTCTCAAAAGCGATAGCGAACGACACTCGAAACGCGACACTCCGCGCGCCACTCAAAATGTAACGGGACCTCAAAGCCGATTCGACGAAATAGTCGCGTCACTCCGTCTAGATCATCTAAACAGCGAAGAAAGAAATAATATATACAAACTGATTTCTAACAATCAAGATTTATTCCATCTCCCAGGCGATAAATTAGGATTTACCAATGTAACCGAGCACCGCATTCCAACGATAAATGATCAGCCAATAAATGTGAAACAATACCGCTTCCCGTCGATACACAAGGAAGAAATACAACGTCAAATAGATCAATTATTAGAAAACGAAATTATTAAACCGTCAAAATCCCCATATAATTCACCGCTCTGGGTTGTACCCAAGAAACCGGATTCGTTAGGAAATAAAAGATGGAGAGTTGTAATAGACTATCGAAGCCTAAACGAAAAATCCATCGCAGATGCGTACCCGCTCCCGTGTATAACGGAGATACTAGATCAGTTAGGAAGCGCAAAGTACTTCAGTACCTTTGATTTAGCAAGTGGATTCCATCAAATCCCAATGTCAGCATCAGATTCCGCTAAAACCGCATTTTCGACCCCTCACGGCCACTACGAATTTCAAAGAATGCCGTTCGGTCTCCGTAACGCCCCAGCCACCTTCCAACGGCTGATGGACAATGTTCTAACAGGTTTGCAAGGCAATGAAATGTTTGTATATCTCGATGATATTGTACTGTACGCCAGTTCTTTGCACGAACACTAGGTAAAATTTAATAAGCTTGTAGAACGCCTTCGAAACGCGAACCTTGTCCTCCAGCCGGACAAGTGCGAGTTTTTGCGCCGTGAAGTAAATTATTTAGGGCACGTCATTAGCGAAAACGGGGTAAAACCCGATCCTAATAAAATACGAGCAGTCAGAGACTTTCCACGTCCACAGAATCCAAAACAAATAAAACAGTTTCTCGGTCTCGCAGGATACTATCGCAGATTTATTTCAAATTTCTCTTCTATCGCGAAACCACTAACGAATCTCCTTAAAAAAGATATTAAATTCATTTGGCGAAACGATCAGGAAACTGCATTCGTTACACTAAGGGACATGCTCTGCGAAGCACCGATATTGCAGTATCCTGACTTTTCGAAACCGTTTATCATAACCTCAGACGCATCCGCCGACGCTATCGGCGCCGTTCTTAGTCAGGGCCCCATCGGTAGGGACCTTCCGATCGCCTACACGTCGCGCTTGCTGAATAATGCAGAGAAAAATTATTCAACTATAGAAAAGGAGTGTTTGGGCATCATTTACGCCGTTCATTATTTTAGACCATATATCTACGGTCGATCTTTCAAACTCGTGACAGACCACAGGCCGTTGGTCTGGATGAACTCCGTCAAAGATCCGTCCAGTAGATTAGTCCGTTGGCGCCTTAAACTGGCCGAATACGAATATGAAATCGTATACAAGCCAGGAAAGGTGAACATGAACGCAGATGCTTTGTCAAGAAACCCTGTCAGCGTAAAGTCAATTACACACTCCAGCGACTCCGACGAGAACATTTTCGATTTTCCAGTTCCTAAATCATCCAAACCTCCACCTCCGCCGCCTCCTACACCAGCATCCTCGACAGAAAATATCGACAGATCGCAATTACCGACAGAAAATCCTAGTTCCTCCTTACCGACAACGCTACCGACAGACTTACCGACAGTGGACTACCCACCCGAAGTCAGGCAACGCCCTCTGTTCGTTACCACAAGAGACTCGTTATCCGCAAGGCATGATAATTTAGTCGTCTTTATCACGAGAGGAGGCCGCCCGTACGATACAGGCGCACGCGAACTCCAGAATATAGGCAAATTCCATCAACATAAAGATAACGTTAACTTAGGAAGAGCCAAAGTAAGTTCTCACGGAAATTATTTCCAAATTTCATTACCGGTTACGGAACACGAAAAGAAACAAGTCGACAACCAAATCCTTCTAGAATGTTTACAATCTCTATATGACGTAACACGCGAGCTTCAATTAGAATCGTTTAGCATAGCACAAACCGCAATTAATCAATTTTCTCTTTCACAAATCAAACGAATCCTAGTAGATCTCTTTCTCGAAACCAATATTCAAATTACTATCTGCCAAGGTCTCGTTCGAACTCCGCGAGAAGAACTCCGAAACGATATAATCCGCGAGAATCACGACACCCCAATAGCAGGACACAAAGGAGTTAACAAAACTTACAGTAGAATCCGTGAACAGTACTACCGGCCGAACATGAAACAAGAAATCCAAAAGTACATAGAAAAATGCGAAATGTGCCAAAAATTAAAACTAACTAGAGTCAAAACGCGTCAACCTCTAACTCTTACCGATACCCCAGGCACAGCATTCGACAAGATATCCATGGACGTTATGGGACCATTACCCCCCACTCCAGACGGATATACGAACATACTCACGATACAAGATCTCCTGACAAAGTATTCCCTAGCAATTCCTTTAAAAAGAACCACGGCAGTTGACATAGCCGACGCGTTCATTACGCATTTTATTTGTAAATTCGGATGCCCTAAGGGCATATTAACAGATCAAGGTTCCAATTTTATAAACTCATTGATGAAAACCATCGCGGCTAGATTCAGAATTCAACAATATAAAACAACGGCTTTCCACCCCCAGACCAACGGTTCTGTGGAAAGATCACATCACGTGTTAGCGGAATATTTAAAACAATTCATAGGCAATCGGAACAATTGGGAAAAATGGCTGCCATACGCTATGTTTTCCTACAATACCAGTACACACGAAGGAACACGTTACACGCCATACGAACTGGTTTTTGGGAAAATAGCACGAACTCCCTCTGCCATACCTTTCAGAGACACTTCGGAAAACGAATCGTACGCCGCGTATTTAGATGAACTCAACGATAGAATACGTACTTCGCAAGAAATAGCGAAAACAAACTTAGACGGTACAAAAATACGCGCTAAATTCTATTACGATAAGAAGCTTAATGTAAAGGATTTCCAAATCGGACAATGGGTTTATTTGCTCCGCGAACCACTTAGACATAAATTCGATTCTCAATACACAGGCCCATATAAGATCTTGGAGATTCTACCTAATAATAATGTAAAAATTAATGTTAAGGGGAGGCACAAGATTGTGCATTCAAATAAATTAAAAAATTGTAAGCGCCTACAAACGATGAATGCACGTATGAGAGTTCGATCGAATGTAGGAGACAGTGAAAGGTGTAAGTCAAAATCAAAAACTGAAAATCTTAATGAACAAAGAGTAAAAGAATCGGTGACAGTGACAAACGAACAAAGTGCACCACAGAAGAAAAGTGCAACCAAACAGAGTGCAGCCGTAGCAGCACAACATACGCAGAGACCACAGCATCCACGAGACGAGAGCCCACAGCATCCACGAGATGAGAGCAGCATACACACCAAGGAGGACCAATCTCCTCCACAGCACACGAAACGAGTAGCATCCCACATCGAGGCCACATCAGTCCAGAGATTTCGCCATAGGCGAAATTCTTTTTCTAAGGGGGAAGGTGTGACGTCAGGCGTGCCGCCTGCCACCCTCTCAACGCACCACAGCAACCACCCTCACGCGCCTGCACCACAGGCAACACCCAGGCGCAACTCGCCGTCTCACTCAGGCCAAGGGCTACGACCATCGACTCGCTCGCACCCGCAGAGGTGCTCGCCGTCTCTCTCACTCCAAGGGACCTACCCTCCGTCACACTCGCACCCGCAGAGGTGCTCGCCGTCTCTCCCACTCCAAGGGACCTACCCTCCGTCTCACTCGCACCCGCAGAGGTGTTCGCCACCTCTCTCGCTCCAAGGGCAACACACTCTGTCCCACTCGCACCGAGGACCTCGTGCGCCATCTCGCTCGCACCAAGGACCATGTGCGCTGTCTCGCTCCCACTCAAGGAGTCACCCACCGTCTCACTCTTACCTGCAGGGAAACTCGTCCTCTCGCTCACTCCAGGGACGTACCAGGAGAATCAACCTCTACGAGATCCGACGACGGGAACCCTCACCGTACAAAGGACTCTACGATTTCACCATCCCAGATCTGCCATGCCCAAAATACTGTTTCTAAGATTATTAATTAACATTATATATATACTCTTACATTCTAAGTTCTGTATTCCTAGCTCATAGAATTTACACGACACAACTTTATAACGACACAAACAACACACATTTTACATTTAAGGCGTAATTTCTAATTTCATACGTGTACCTCTATATTCATAAGTTGCGCTAATTAAGTAAGCCGCGACGCGCGAAATCGCGACCGCCTCAGCGGCACGCGCCGCTAGCCCCACCACGCAACGCCGAGACCCCACTCCGGCGTCCACATACTCCCACCTACGTTCGCACGCGACCGAAGCGCTCCGAGAGTCAGGGAGGTCGCAGACGCATCTTGGGAGACACAGTTAGTCTCCACAGTCAATCAGAGACATTTAGTCTCCACAGTCAATCAGAGACAGTTAGTCTCTACAGTCAATTACAGACAGTCATGACGGACAGTCAGACACAGTCAGTCAGTACCGTCAGTACGGTACAGTTCTATCTCGCCTTCGGGCACTTCTAATTCCAAGTCTCTTCCAAGTCGCGCCTTAGGGCCGTCGCGCAGCCTCGATGAGGTTCCTAGTTCTAAAGTCTTTGTTCTAATTCCTAATTCATAGTTAACCTAGTCTTAATACTTAGAAATAATTGTTCTTGTACTCTTTGATTTAGAATATACTTTATTATTTTTCTACCACATCAAGTTCTAGTTCATTCCATCTCCATTTCTAAATTCAATTTTATTTTAATACAAATTCTTCCAAGTTCGTAACAACTTGAGTGTTTATAAACGAACTCTTCGCGCTGGGAGGAAGAATTTAATCCATTATCTCGTGCGGAATACGTTGGTAAAACGCCAGAATTCCTCGTTCATCGACGGACGGCGATATTCATCGCAGCTTCCACCGTCACAACGCCGATTCCAGCCAGCCGTACGCCGACTCCTCCCCCGAGAACGACCTTCGACGATCGCCACATCTGAAAGTAGAAGAGGGAAATCAGCGAAAGGTAAGTAAAATCCCTCCTTACACGCGTTCGCGATTGTTTACGGTGCCCGCGTCTTTCCAGAATCGACGGACCCGGTCATACGCGTTTTATACCGGACCGAATTCGCGACTAAAAGGCTTGTGTCATTCAGCCTCCTGGGATACGAATAATTTGTTCGCCAGGACGTGACATTCTTAAAACGCGATATCGCTTCTCATTTCTATCTTTCATGGTAAGATATAATATGACTTGCGAAGTGTCATGTATTCCTCTTCTACACTTCAAATGAATGTAAATGTGACACTTCCTTGCAAGGAAACAGCGTTTGCAGATGTCTACCTATCGTAGCAGTAGAGTTCTAATGCTTCTTAAAACGCGATATCGCATCTCATATCTATGTTTCATGGTAAGATATAATATTCATTGCGAAGTGTTATGCATTCCTCGTCCACGATTCAAATGAATGAAAATGCGACACTTCCTTGCAAGGAAATAGCGTTTGCAGATGTCTAGGTATCGTAGCAATAGAGTTCTAATGCTTCCTAAAACGCGATATCGCATCTCATTTCTATGTGTCATGGTAAGATATAATATTCATTGCGAAGTGTTATGTATTCCTCGTCTGCACTTCAAATGAATGTAAATGCGACACTTCCTTGCAAGGAAATAGGGTCTGCAGATGTCTAGGTATCGTAGCAATAGAGTTCAAATGCTTCTTAAAACGAGATATTCCATCTCATATCTATGTTTCATAATAAGATATAATATTCATTGCGAAGTGTTATGCATTCCTCGTATACGATTTAAATGAATGTAAATGCGACACTTCCTTGCTAAGAAACAGCGTCTGCAGATGTCTAGGTATCGTAGCAATAGAGTTCAAATGCTTCTTAAAACAAGATATTGCATCTCATATCTATGTTTCATGATAAGATATAATATTCATTGCGAAGTGTTATGCATTCCTCATCTACGATTCAAATGAATGTAAATGCGACACTTCCTTGCATGGAAATAGCGTTTGCAGATGTCTAGGTATCGTAGCAATAGATTTCTAATGCTTCATAAACGCGATATCGCATCTCATTTCTATGTTTCATGGTAAGATATAATTTGATTTGCGAAGTGTCATGTATTCCTCGTCTACACTTCAAGTGAATGTAAATGCGACACTTCCTTGCCAGGAAATAGCGTCTGCAGATGTCTAGGTATCGTAGCAATAGAGTTCAAATGCTTCTTAAAACGAGATATTGCATCTCATATCTATGTTTCATGATAAGATATAATATTCATTGCGAAGTGTTATGCATTCCTCGTATACGATTCAAATGAGTGTAAATGCGACACTTCCTTGCAAGGAAATAGCGTTTGCAGATGTCTACGAATCGTAGCAGTGGAGTTCTAATGCTTCTTAAAACGCGATATCGCATCTCATTTCTATGTTTCATGGCAAGATATAATATGATTTGCGAAGTGTCATGTATTCCTCGTCTACACTTCAAATGAATGTAAATGCGACACTTCCTTGCTAGGAAACAGCGTCTGCAGATGTCTAGGTATCGTAGCAATAGAGTTCAAATGCTTCTTAAAACGAGATATTGCATCTCATATCTATGTTTCATGATAAGATATACTATTCATTGCGAAGTGTTATGCATTCCTCGTAAACGATTCAAATGAATGTAAATGCGACACTTCCTTGCAAGGAAATAGCGTTTGCAGTTGTTTACGTATCGTAGCAGTAGAGTTCTTATGATTCTTAAAACGCGATATGGCATCTCATTTCTATGTTTCATGGTAAGATATAATATGATTTGCGAAGTGTTATGTATTCCTTGTCTACACTTCAAATGAATGTAAATGCGACACTTCCTCGCTAGGAAATAGCGTTTGCAGATGTCTACGTATCGTAGCAATAGAGTTCTTATGATTCTTAAAACGCGATAGCGCATCTCACTTCTATGTTTTATGGTAGAATATAATATGATTTGCGAAGTGTTATGTATTCCTCGTCTACACTTCATATGAATGTAAATGCGACACTTCCTTGCAAGGAAATAGCGTCTCCAGATGTCTAGGTATCGTAGCAATAGAGTTCAAATGCTTCTAAAAACGAGATATTGCATCTCATATCTATGTTTCATGATAAGATATAATATTCATTGCGAAGTGTTATGCATTCCTCGTCTACGATTCAAATGAATGTAAATGCGACACTTCCTTGCAAGGAAATAGTGTTTGCAGATGTATAGGTATCGTAGCAATAGAGTTCAAATGCTTCTTAAAACGAGATATTGCATCTCATATCTATGTTTCATGATAAGATATAATATTCATTGCGAAGTGCTATGCATTCCTCGTAAACGATTCAAATAAATGTAAATGCGGCACTTCCTTGCAAGGAAATAGCGTTTGCAGATGTCTACGTATCGAAGCAATAGAGTTCAAATGCTTCTTAAAACGAGATATTGCATCTCATATCTATGTTTCATGATAAGATATAATATTCATTGCGAATTGTTATGCATTCCTCGTCTACGATTCAAATGAATGTAAATGCGACACTTCCTTGCAAGGAAATAGCGTTTGCAGATGTCTACGTATAGTAGCAATAGAGTTCTTATGATTCTTAAAACGCGATATCGCATCTCATTTCTATGTTTCATGGTAAGATATAATATGATTTGCGAAGTGTTATGTATTCCTCGTCTACACTTCATATGAATGTAAATGCGACACTTCCTTGCAAGGAAATAGCGTTTGCAGATGTCTACGTATCGAAGCAATAGAGTTCTAATGCTTCTTTAAAAGCGATATCGAATCTCATTTCTATGTTTCATGGTAAGATATAATATGATTTGCGAAGTGTTATGTATTCCTCGTCTACACTTCAAATGAATGTAAATGCGACACTTCCTTGCAAGGAAATAGCGTTTGCAGATGTCTACGTATCGAAGCAATAGAGTTCAAATGCTTCTTAAAACGAGATATTGCATCCCATATCTATGTTTCATGATAAGATATAATATTCATTGCAAAGTGTTATGCATTCCTCGTCTACGATTCAAATGAATGTAAATGCGACACTTCCTTGCCAGAAAATAGCGTCTGCAGATGTCTAGGTATCGTAGCGATAGAGTTCTAATGCTTCTTAGAACGCGATATCGCATCTCATTTCTATGTTTCATGGTAAGATATAATATGATTTGCGGAGTGTTATGTATTCCTCGTCTACGCTTCATATGAATGTAAATGCGACACTTCCTTGCAAGGAAATAGCGTTTGCAGATGTCTACCTATCGTAGCAATAGAGTTCTAATGCTTCTTAAAACGCGATATCGCATTTCATTTCTATGTTTCATGGTAAGATATAATATGATTTGCGAAGTGTCATGTATTCCTCGTCTACACTTCAAATGATTGTAAATGCGACACTTCCTTGCTAGGAAACAGCGTCTGCAGATGTCTAGGTATCGTAGCAATAGAGTTCAAATGCTCCTTAAAACGAGATATTGCATCTCATATCTTTGTTTCATGATAAGATATAATATTCATTGCGAAGTGTTATGCATTCCTCGTCTACGATTCAAATGAATGTAAATGCGACACTTCCTTGCTAAGAAACAGCGTCTGCAGATGTCTAGGTATCGTAGCAATAGAGTTCAAGTGCTTCTTAAAACAAGATATTGCATCTCATATCTATGTTTCATGATAAGATATAATATTCATTGCGAAGTGTTATGCATTCCTCATCTACGATTCAAATGAATGTAAATGCGACACTTCCTTGCAAGGAAATAGTGTTTGCAGATGTATAGGTATCGTAGCAATAGAGTTCAAATGCTTCTTAAAACGAGATATTGCATCTCATATCTATGTTTCATGATAAGATATAATATTCATTGCGAAGTGCTATGCATTCCTCGTAAACGATTCAAATAAATGTAAATGCGGCACATCCTTGCAAGGAAATAGCGTTTGCAGATGTCTACGTATCGAAGCAATAGAGTTCAAATGCTTCTTAAAACGAGATATTGCATCTCATATCTATGTTTCATGATAAGATATAATATTCATTGCGAATTGTTATGCATTCCTCGTCTACGATTCAAATGAATGTAAATGCGACACTTCCTTGCAAGGAAATAGCGTTTGCAGATGTCTACGTATCGTAGCAATAGAGTTCTTATGATTCTTAAAACGCGATAGCGCATCTCACTTCTATGTTTTATGGTAGAATATAATATGATTTGCGAAGTGTTATGTATTCCTCGTCTACACTTCATATGAATGTAAATGCGACACTTCCTTGCAAGGAAATAGCGTCTCCAGATGTCTAGGTATCGTAGCAATAGAGTTCAAATGCTTCTAAAAACGAGATATTGCATCTCATATCTATGTTTCATGATAAGATATAATATTCATTGCGAAGTGTTATGCATTCCTCGTCTACGATTCAAATGAATGTAAATGCGACACTTCCTTGCCAGAAAATAGCGTCTGCAGATGTCTAGGTATCGTAGCGATAGAGTTCTAATGCTTCTTAGAACGCGATATCGCATCTCATTTCTATGTTTCATGGTAAGATATAATATGATTTGCGGAGTGTTATGTATTCCTCGTCTACGCTTCATATGAATGTAAATGCGACACTTCCTTGCAAGGAAATAGCGTTTGCAGATGTCTACCTATCGTAGCAATAGAGTTCTAATGCTTCTTAAAACGCGATATCGCATTTCATTTCTATGTTTCATGGTAAGATATAATATGATTTGCGAAGTGTCATGTATTCCTCGTCTACACTTCAAATGATTGTAAATGCGACACTTCCTTGCTAGGAAACAGCGTCTGCAGATGTCTAGGTATCGTAGCAATAGAGTTCAAATGCTCCTTAAAACGAGATATTGCATCTCATATCTTTGTTTCATGATAAGATATAATATTCATTGCGAAGTGTTATGCATTCCTCGTCTACGATTCAAATGAATGTAAATGCGACACTTCCTTGCTAAGAAACAGCGTCTGCAGATGTCTAGGTATCGTAGCAATAGAGTTCAAATGCTTCTTAAAACAAGATATTGCATCTCATATCTATGTTTCATGATAAGATATAATATTCATTGCGAAGTGTTATGCATTCCTCATCTACGATTCAAATGAATGTAAATGCGACACTTCCTTGCAAGGAAATAGTGTTTGCAGATGTATAGGTATCGTAGCAATAGAGTTCAAATGCTTCTTAAAACGAGATATTGCATCTCATATCTATGTTTCATGATAAGATATAATATTCATTGCGAAGTGCTATGCATTCCTCGTAAACGATTCAAATAAATGTAAATGCGGCACTTCCTTGCAAGGAAATAGCGTTTGCAGATGTCTACGTATCGAAGCAATAGAGTTCAAATGCTTCTTAAAACGAGATATTGCATCTCATATCTATGTTTCATGATAAGATATAATATTCATTGCGAATTGTTATGCATTCCTCGTCTACGATTCAAATGAATGTAAATGCGACACTTCCTTGCAAGGAAATAGCGTTTGCAGATGTCTACGTATCGTAGCAATAGAGTTCTTATGATTCTTAAAACGCGATAGCGCATCTCACTTCTATGTTTTATGGTAGAATATAATATGATTTGCGAAGTGTTATGTATTCCTCGTCTACACTTCATATGAATGTAAATGCGACACTTCCTTGCAAGGAAATAGCGTCTCCAGATGTCTAGGTATCGTAGCAATAGAGTTCAAATGCTTCTAAAAACGAGATATTGCATCTCATATCTATGTTTCATGATAAGATATAATATTCATTGCGAAGTGTTATGCATTCCTCGTCTACGATTCAAATGAATGTAAATGCGACACTTCCTTGCAAGGAAATAGTGTTTGCAGATGTATAGGTATCGTAGCAATAGAGTTCAAATGCTTCTTAAAACGAGATATTGCATCTCATATCTATGTTTCATGATAAGATATAATATTCATTGCGAAGTGCTATGCATTCCTCGTAAACGATTCAAATAAATGTAAATGCGGCACTTCCTTGCAAGGAAATAGCGTTTGCAGATGTCTACGTATCGAAGCAATAGAGTTCAAATGCTTCTTAAAACGAGATATTGCATCTCATATCTATGTTTCATGATAAGATATAATATTCATTGCGAAGTGCTATGCATTCCTCGTAAACGATTCAAATAAATGTAAATGCGGCACTTCCTTGCAAGGAAATAGCGTTTGCAGATGTCTACGTATCGAAGCAATAGAGTTCAAATGCTTCTTAAAACGAGATATTGCATCTCATATCTATGTTTCATGATAAGATGTAATATTCATTGCGAATTGTTGTGCATTCCTCGTCTACGATTCAAATGAATGTAAATGCGACACTTCCTTGCAAGGAAATAGCGTTTGCAGATGTCTACGTATAGTAGCAATAGAGTTCTTATGATTCTTAAAACGCGATATCGCATCTCATTTCTATGTTTCATGGTAAGATATAATATGATTTGCGAAGTGTTATGTATTCCTCGTCTACACTTCATATGAATGTAAATGCGACACTTCCTTGCAAGGAAATAGCGTTTGCAGATGTCTACGTATCGAAGCAATAGAGTTCTAATGCTTCTTTAAAAGCGATATCGAATCTCATTTCTATGTTTCATGGTAAGATATAATATGAATTGCGAAGTGTTATGTATTCCTCGTCTACACTTCAAATGAATGTAAATGCGACACTTCCTTGCAAGGAAATAGCGTTTGCAGATGTCTACGTATCGAAGCAATAGAGTTCAAATGCTTCTTAAAACGAGATATTGCATCCCATATCTATGTTTCATGATAAGATATAATATTCATTGCAAAGTGTTATGCATTCCTCCTCTACGATTCAAATGAATGTAAATGCGACACTTCCTTGCCAGAAAATAGCGTCTGCAGATGTCTAGGTATCGTAGCGATAGAGTTCTAATGCTTCTTAGAACGCGATATCGCATCTCATTTCTATGTTTCATGGTAAGATATAATATGATTTGCGGAGTGTTATGTATTCCTCGTCTACGCTTCATATGAATGTAAATGCGACACTTCCTTGCAAGGAAATAGCGTTTGCAGATGTCTACCTATCGTAGCAATAGAGTTCTAATGCTTCTTAAAACGCGATATCGCATTTCATTTCTATGTTTCATGGTAAGATATAATATGATTTGCGAAGTGTCATGTATTCCTCGTCTACACTTCAAATGATTGTAAATGCGACACTTCCTTGCTAGGAAACAGCGTCTGCAGATGTCTAGGTATCGTAGCGATAGAGTTCTAATGCTTCATAAAACGCGATGTCGCATCTCATTTCTATGTTTCATGGTAAGATATAATATGATTTGCGAAGTGTTATGTATTCCTCGTCTACACTTCATATGAATGTAAATGCGACACTTCCTTGCAAGGAAATAGCGTTTGCAGATGTCTACGTATCGAAGCAGTAGAGTCCTAATGCTTCTTTAAAAGCGATATCGAATCTCATTTCTATGTTTCATGGTAAGATATAATATGATTTGCGAAGTGTTATGTATTCCTCGTCTACACTTCAAATGAATGTAAATGCGACACTTCCTTGCAAGGAAATAGCGTTTGCAGATGTCTACGTTTCGAAGCATTAGAGCTCAAATGCTTCTTAAAACGAGATATTGCATCCCATATCTATGTTTCATGATAAGATATAATATTCATTGCAAAGTGTTATGCTTTCCTCGTCTACACTTCAAATGAATGTAAATGCGACACTTCCTTGCTAGGAAATAGTGTCTGGAGATGTCTAGGTATCGTAGCGATAGAGTTCTAATGCTTCATAAAACGCGATATCGCATCTCATTTCTATGTTTCATGGAAAGATATAATATGATTTGCGAAGTGTCATGTATTCCTCGTCTACACTTCAAATGAATATAAATGCGACACTTCCTTGGAAGGAAATAGCGTTTGCAGATGTCTACGTATCGTAGCAATAGATTTCTAATGCTTCTTAAAACTCGATATCGGATCTCATTTCTATGTTTCATGGTAAGATATAATATTCATTGCGAAGTGTTATGCATTCCTCGTCTACGATTCAAATGAATGTAAATGCGACACTTCCTTGCAAGGAAATAGTGTTTGCAGATGTCTAGGTATCGTAGCATTAGAGTTCAGATGCTTCTTAAAACGAGATATTGCATCTCATATCTACGTTTCTTGATAAGATATAATATTCATTGCGAAGTGTTATGCATTCCTCGTATACGATTCAAATGAGTGTAAATGCGACACTTCCTTGCAAGGAAATAGTGTTTGCAGATGTCTACGTATCGTAGCAATAGAGTTCATATGATTATTAGAACGGGATATTGCATATCATATCTGTGTTTCATGATATGATATAATATTCATTGCGAAGTGTTATGCATTCCTCGTCTACGATTCAAATGAATGTAAATGCGACACTTCCTTGCGAGGAAATAGCGTTTGCAGATGTCTACGTATCGTAGCAATAGAGATCTTATGATTCTTAAAACTTGATATCGCATCTCATTTCTATGTTTCATGGTAAGATATAATATTCATTGCAAAGTGTTATGCATTCCTCGTCTGCGATTCAAATGAAAGTACATGCGACACTTCTTCGCAAGGAAATAGCGATTGCAGATGTCTACGTATCGTAGCATTAGCTTTCTAATGCTTCTTAAAACGCGATATCGCGTCTCATTTCTATCTTTCATGGTAAGATATAATATGATTTGCGAAGTGTCATGTATTCCTCTTCTACACTTCAAATGAATGTAAATGTGACTCTTCCTTGCAAGGAAACAGCGTTTGCAGATGTCTACCTATCGTAGCAGTAGAGTTCTAATGCTTTTTAAAACGCGATATCGCATCTCATTTCCATGTTTCATGGTAAGATATAATATGATTTGCGAAGTGTTATGTATTCCTCGTCTACATTTCAAATGAATGTAATTGCGACACTTCCTTGCAAGGAAATAGCGATTGCAGATGTCTACGTATCGTAGCAATAGAGTTCATATGATTCTTAGAACGGGATATTGCATCTCATATCTGTGTTTCATGATATGATATAATATTCATTGCGAAGTGTTATGCATTCCTCGTCTACGATTCAAATGAATGTAAATGCGACACTTCCTTGCAAGGAAATAGCGTTTGCAGATGTCTACGTATCGTAGCAATAGAGATCTTATGATTCTTAAAACTTGATATCGCATCTCATTTCTATGTTTCATGGTAAGATATAATATGATTTGCGAAGTGTTATGTATTCCTCGTCTACACTTCAAATGAATGTAAATGCGACACTTCCTTGCTAGGAAATAGTGTCTGGAGATGTCTAGGTATCGTAGCGATAGAGTTCTAAAGCTTCTTAAAACGCGATGTCGCATCTCATTTCTATGTTTCATGGTAAGATATAATATGATTTGCGAAGTGTTATGTATTCCTCGTCTACACTTCATATGAATGTAAATGCGACACTTCCTTGCAAGGAAATAGCGTTTGCAGATGTCTACGTATCGAAGCAATAGAGTCCTAATGCTTCTTTAAAAGCGATATCGAATCTCATTTCTATGTTTCATGGTAAGATATAATATGATTTGCGAAGTGTTATGTATTCCTCGTCTACACTTCAAATGAATGTAAATGCGACACTTCCTTGCAAGGAAATAGCGTTTGCAGATGTCTACGTATCGAAGCATTAGAGTTCAAATGCTTCTTAAAACGAGATATTGCATCCCATATCTATGTTTCATGATAAGATATAATATTCATTGCAAAGTGTTATTCATTCCGCGTCTACACTTCAAATGAATGTAAATGCGACACTTCCTTGCTAGGAAATAGTGTCTGGAGATGTCTAGGTATCGTAGCGATAGAGTTCTAATGCTTCATAAAACGCGATATCGCATCTCATTTCTATGTTTCATGGAAAGATATAATATGATTTGCGAAGTGTCATGTATTCCTCGTCTACACTTCAAATGAATGTAATTGCGACACTTCCTTGCAAGGAAATAGCGTTTGCAGATGTCTACGTATCGTAGCAATAGATTTCTAATGCTTCTTAAAACTCGATATCGGATCTCATTTCTATGTTTCATGGTAAGATATAATATTCATTGCGAAGTGTTATGCATTCCTCGTCTACGATTCAAATGAATGTAAATGCGACACTTCCTTGCAAGGAAATAGTGTTTGCAGATGTCTAGGTATCGTAGCAATAGAGTTCAGATGCTTCTTAAAACGAGATATTGCATCTCATATCTATGTTTCTTGATAAGATATAATATTCATTGCGAAGTGTTATGCATTCCTCGTATACGATTCAAATGAGTGTAAATGCGACACGTCCTCGCTAGGAAATAGCGCTTGCAGATGTCTACGTATCGTAGCTATAGAGTTCTTATGATTCTTAAAACGCGATATCGCACCTCACTTCTATGTTTTATGGTAGGATATAATATGATTTGCGAAGTGTTATGTATTCCTCGTCTACACTTCAAATGAATGTAAATGCGACACTTCCTTGCTAGGAAATAGTGTCTGGAGATGTCTAGGTATCGTAGCGATAGAGTTCTAATGCTTCTTAAAACGCGATATAGCATCTCATTTCTATGTTTCATGGAAAGATATAAAATGATTTGCGAAGTGTCATGTATTCCTCGTCTACACTTCAAATGAATGTAAATGCGACACTTCCTTGCAAGGAAATAGCGTTTGCAGATGTCTACGTATCGAAGCAATAGAGTTCAATTGCTTCTTAAAACGAGATATTGCATACCATATCTATGTTTCATGATAAGATATAATATTCATTGCAAAGTGTTATGCATTCCTCGTCTACGATTCAAATGAATGTAAATGCGACAGTTCCTCGCCAGGAAATAGCGTCTGCAGATGTCTAGGTATCGTAGCGATAGAGTTCTAATGCTTCTTAAAATGCGATATCGCATCTCATTTCTATGTTTCATGGTAAGATATAATATGATTTGCGAAGTGTTATGTATTCCTCGTCTACACTTCATATGAATGTAAATGCGACACTTCCTTGCAAGGAAATAGCGTTTGCAGATGTCTACCTATCGTAGCAATAGAGTTCTAATGCTTCTTAAAACGCGATATCGCATTTCATTTCTATGTTTCATGGTAAGATATAATATGATTTGCGACGTGTCATGTGTTCCTCGTCTACACTTCAAATGAATGTAAATGCGACACTTCCCTGCTAGGAAGTAGTGTCTGGAGATGTCTAGGTATCGTAGCGATAGAGTTCTAATGCTTCATAAAACGCGATATCGCACCTCATTTCTATGTTTCATGGAAAGATATAATATGATTTGCGAAGTGTCATGTATTCCTCGTCTACACTTCAAATGAATGTAAATGCGACACTTCCTTGCAAGGAAATAGCGTTTGCAGATGTCTACGTATCGTAGCAATAGATTTCTAATGCTTCTTAAAACTCGATATCGGATCTCATTTCTATGTTTCATGGTAAGATATAATATTCATTGCGAAGTGTTATGCATTCCTCGTCTACGATTCAAATGAATGTAAATGCGACACTTCCTTGCAAGGAAATAGTGTTTGCAGATGTCTAGGTATCGTAGCATTAGAGTTCAGATGCTTCTTAAAACGAGATATTGCATCTCATATCTATGTTTCTTGATAAGATATAATATTCATTGCGAAGTGTTATGCATTCCTCGTATACGATTCAAATGAGTGTAAATGCGACACTTCCTCTCTAGGAAATAGCGATTGCAGATGTCTACGTATCGTAGCATTAGCTTTCTAATGCTTCTTAAAACGCGATATCGCGTCTCATTTCTATCTTTCATGGTAAGATATAATATGATTTGCGAAGTGTCATGTATTCCTCTTCTACACTTCAAATGAATGTAAATGTGACTCTTCCTTGCAAGGAAACAGCGTTTGCAGATGTCTACCTATCGTAGCAATAGAGATCTTGTGATTCTTAAAACTTGATATCGCATCTCATTTCTATGTTTCATGGTAAGATATAATATGATTTGCGAAGTGTCATGTATTCCTCGTCTACACTTCAAATGAATGTAAATGCGACACTTCCTTACAAGGAAATAGCGTTTGCAGATGTCTACGTATCGAAGCAATAGAGTTCAAATGCTTCTTAAAACGAGATATTGCATATCATATCTATGTTTCATGATAAGATATAATATTCATTGCGAAGTACTATGCATTCCTCGTCTACGATTCAAATGAATGTAAATGCGACACTTCCTTGCAAGGAAATAGTGTTTGCAGATGTCTAGGTATCGTAGCAATAGAGTTCAAATGCTTCTTAAAACGAGATATTGCATCTCATTTCTATGTTTCATGATAAGATATAATATTCATTGCGAAGTGTTATGCATTCCTCGTCTGCGATTCAAATGAAAGTAAATGCGACACTTCCTTGCAAGGAAATGGCGATTGCAGATGTCTACGTATCGTAGCATTAGCTTTCTAATGCTTCTTAAAACGCGATGTCGCGTCTCATTTCTATCTTTCATGGTAAGATATAATATGATTTGCGAAGCGTCATGTATTCCTCTTCTACACTTCAAATGAATGTAAATGTGACTCTTCCTTGCAAGGAAACAGCGTTTGCAGGTGTCTACCTATCGTAGCAGTAGAGTTCTAATGCTTCTTAAAACGCGATATCGAATCTCATTTCCATGTTTCATGGTAAGATATAATATGATTTGCGAAGTGTTATGTATTCCTCGTCTACACTTCAAATGAATGTAAATGCGACACTTCCTTGCAAGGATATAGCGACTGCAGATGTCTACATATCGTAGCAATAGAGTTCATATGATTCTTAGAACGGGATATTGCATCTCATATCTATGTTTCATGATATGATATAATATTCATTGCGAAGTGTTATGCATTCCTCGTCTACGATTCAAATGAATGTAAATGCGACACTTCCTTGCAAGGAAATAGCGTTTGCAGATGTCTACGTATCGTAGCAATGGATTTCTGATGCTGCTTAGAACGCGATATCGCATCTCATTTCTATGTTTCATGGTAAGATATAATATGATTTGCGAAGTGTTATGTATTCCTCGTCTACACTTCAAATGAATGTAAATGCGACACTTCCTTGCTAGGAAATAGCGTCTGCAGATGTCTAGGTATCGTAGCAATAGATTTCTAATGCTTCTTAAAACGCGATATCGCATATCATATCTATGTTTCATGGTAAGATATAACATGATTTGCGAAGTGTCATGTATTCCTCGTCTACACTTCAAGTGAATGTAAATGCGACACTTCCTTGCCAGGAAATAGCGTCTGCAGATGCCTAGGTATCGTAGCAATAGAGTTCAAATGCTTCTTAAAACAAGATATTGCATCTCATATCTATGTTTCATGATAAGATATAATTTTCATTGCGAAGTGTTATGCATTCCTCGTATACGATTCAAATGAGTGTAAATGCGACACTTCCTTGCAAGGAAATAGTGTTTGCAGATGTCTAGGTATCGTAGCAATAGAGTTCAAATGCTTCTTAAATCGAGATATTGCATCTCATATCTATGTTTCATGATAAGATATATTATTCATTGCGAAGTGTTATGCATTCCTCGTCTACACTTCAAATGAATGTAAATGCGACACTTCGTTGCTAGGAAATAGTGTCTGCAGATGTCTAGGTATCGTAGCGATAGAGTTCTGATGCTTCTTAAAACGCGATATCGCATCTCATTTCTATGTTTCATGGTAAGATATAATATGATTTGTGAAGTGTTATGTGTTCCTCGTCTACACTTCATATGAATGTAAATGCGACACTTCCTTGCCAGGAAATAGCGTCTGCAGATGTCTACCTATCGTAGCAATAGAGTTCTGATGCTTCTTAAAACGCGATATCGCATTTCGTTTCTATGTTTCATGGTAAGATATAATATGATTTGCGACGTGTCATGTATTCCTCGTCTACACTTCAAATGAATGTAAATGCGACACTTCCTTGCCAGGAGATATCGTCTGCAGATGTCTAGGTATCGTAGCAATAGAGTTCAAATGCTTCTTAAAACGAGATATCGGATCTCATTTCTATGTTTCACCGTAAGATATAATATGATTTGCGAAGTATTATGTATTCCTCGTCTACACTTCCTATGAATGTAAATGCGACACTTCCTTGCAAGGAAATAGCGCCTCCAGATGTCTACGTATCGTAACAATAGAGTTCTAATGCTTCTTAAAACGCGATATCGCATCTTATTTCTATGTTTCATGGTAAGATATAATATGATTTGCGAAGTGTCATGTATTCCTCTTCTACACTTCAAATGAATGTAAGTGTGACTCTTCCTTGCAAGGAAACAGCGTTTGCAGATGTCTACCTATCGTAGCAGTAGAGCTCTAATGCTTCTTAAAACGCGATATCGCATTTCATTTCTATGTTTCATGGTAAGATATAATATGATTTGCGACGTGTCATGTGTTCCTCGTCTACACTTCAAATGAATGTAAATGCGACACTTCCTTGCTAGGAAATAGCGTCTGCAGATGTCTAGGTATCGTAGCAATAGATTTTTAATGCTTCTTAAAACGCGATATCGCATCTCATTTCTATGTTTCATGGTGAGATATAATATGATTTGCGAAGTGTCATGTATTCCACGTCTACACCTCAAGTGAATGTAAATGCGACACTTCCTTGCTAGGAAATAGCGTCTGCAGATGTCTAGGTATCGTAGCAATAGATTTCTAATGCTTCTTAAAACGCGATATCGCATCTCATTTCTATCTTTCATGGTAAGATATAATATGATTTGCGAAGTGTCATGTATTCCTTGTCTACACTTCAAATGAATGTAAATGCGATACTTCCTCGCAAGGAAATAGCGTTTGCAGATGTCTACGTATCGTAACAATAGAGTTCTTATGATTCTTGAGAAGCGATATCGCATCTCATTTCAATGTTTCATGGTAAGATATAATAAGATTTGCGAAGTGATATGTATTCCTCGTCTACACTTCAAATGAATGTGAGTGCGACACTTCCATGCAAGGAGATAGCGTTTGCAGATGTCTACGTATCGAAGCAATAGTGTTCAGATGCTCCTTAAAATGCGATATCGCATCTCATTTCTATGTTTCATGGTAAGATATAATATGATTTGCGAAGTATCATGTATTCCTCGTCCACACTTCAAAAGAATATAAATGCGACACTTCCTTGCAAGGAAATAGCGTTTGCAGAAGTATACGTATCGAAGCAATAGAGTTCAAATGCTTCTTAAAACGAGATATTGCATCTCATTTCAATGTTTCATGGTAAGATATAATATGATTTGCGAAGTGTTATGTATTCCTCGTCTGCACTTCAAATGAATGTGAATGCGACACTTCCTTGCAAGGAAATAGCATTTGCAGATGTCTACGTATCGTAGCAATAGAGTTCTTATGATTCTTAAAACGCGATATCGCATCTCATTTCAATGTTTCATGATAAGATATAATATGATTTGCGAAGTGTCATGTATTCCTCGTCTACACTTCAAATGAATGTAAATGCGACACTTCCTTGCAAGGAAATAGCGTTTGCAGATGTCTACGTATCGTAACAATAGAGTTCTAATGCTTCTTAAAACGCGATATCGCATCTCATTTCTATGTTTCATGGTAGGATATAATATGATTTGCGAAGTGTCATGTATTCCTCTTCTACACTTCAAATGAATGTAAGTGTGACTCTTCCTTGCAAGGAAACAGCGTTTGCAGATGTCTACCTATCGTAGCAGTAGAGCTCTAATGCTTCTTAAAACGCGATATCGCATTTCATTTCTATGTTTCATGGTAAGATATAATATGATTTGCGACGTGTCATGCGTTCCTCGTCTACACTTCAAATGAATGTAAATGCGACACTTCCTTGCTAGGAAATAGCGTCTGCAGATGTCTAGGTATCGTAGCAATAGATTTCTAATGCTTCTTAAAACGCGATATCGCATCTCGTTTCTATGTTTCATGGTAAGATATAATATGATTTGCGAAGTGTCATGTATTCCACGTCTACACTTCAAGTGAATGTAAATGCGACACTTCCTTGCCAGGAAATGGCGTCTGCAGATGTCTAGGTATCGTAGCAATAGAGTTCAAATGCTTCTTAAATCGACATATTGCATCTCATATCTATGTTTCATGATAAGATATAATTTTCATTGCGAAGTGTTATGCATTCCTCGTATACGATTCAGATGAGTGTAAATGCGACACTTCCTTGCAAGGAAATAGTGTTTGCAGATGTCTAGGTATCGTAGCAATAGAGTTCAAATGCTTCTTAAATCGAGATATTGCATCTCATATCTATGTTTCATGATAAGATATATTATTCATTGCGAAGTGTTATGCATTCCTCGTCTACACTTCAAATGAATGTAAATGCGACACTTCGTTGCTAGGAAATAGTGTCTGCAGATGTCTAGGTATCGTAGCGATAGAGTTCTGATGCTTCTTAAAACGCGATATCGCAACTCATTTCTATGTTTCATGGTAAGATATAATATGATTTGTGAAGTGTTATGTGTTCCTCGTCTACACTTCATATGAATGTAAATGCGACACTTCCTTGCCAGGAAATAGTGTCTGCAGATGTCTACCTATCGTAGCAATAGAGTTCTGATGCTTCTTAAAACGCGATATCGCATTTCGTTTCTATGTCTCATGGTAAGATATAATATTCATTGCGAAGTGTTATGCATTCCTCGTATACAATTCAAATGAGTGTAAATGCGACACTTCCTTCAAAGGATATAGCGTTTGCAGATGTCTACGTATCGTAGCAATGGAGTTCTTATGATACTTAAAAAGCGATATCGCATCTCATTTCTATGTTACATGGTAAGATGTAACATGATTTGCGAAGTGTTATGTATTCCTCGTCTGCACTTCAAATGAATGTAAATGCGACACTTCCTTCCAAGGAAATAGCGTTTGTAGATGTCTACGTATCGTAGCAATGGAGTTCTTATGATTCTTAAAACGCGATATCGCATCTCATTTCTATGTTTCATGGTAAGATATAATATGATTTGCGAAGTGTTATGTATTCCTCGTCTACACTTCAAATGAATGTAAATGCGACACTTCCTTGCCAGGAAATAGCGTCTGCAGATGTCTAGGTATCGTAGCGATATAGTTCTAATGCTTCTTAGAACGCGATATCGCATCTCATTTCTATGTTTCATGGTAAGATATAATATGATTTGCGAAGTGTTATGTATTCCTCGTCTACACTTCATATGAATGTAAATGCGACACTTCCTTGCAAGGAAATAGCGTTTGCAGATGTCTACCTATCGTAGCAATAGAGTTCTGATGCTTCTTAAAACGCGATATCGCATTTCGTTTCTATGTTTCATGGTAAGATATAATATGATTTGCGACGTGTCATGTATTCCTCGTTTACACTTCAAATGAATGTAAATGCGACACTTCCTTGCCAGGAAATAGCGTCTGCAGATGTCTAGGTATCGTAGCGATAGAGTTCAAATGCTTCTTAAAACGAGATATTGCATCTCATATCTATGTTTCATGATAAGATATAATATTCATTGCGAAGTGTTATGCATTCCTCGTATACGATACAAATGAGTGTAAATGAGTGTAAATGCGTCACTTCCTTGCAAGGAAATAGCGTTTGCAGGTGTCTACGTATCGTAACAATAGAGTTCTAATGCTTCTTAAAACGCGATATCGCATCTCATTTCTATGTTTCATGGTAGGATATAATATGATTTGCGAAGTGTTATGTATTCCTCGTCTACACTTCAAATGAATGTAAACGCGACACTTCCTTGCAAGGAAATAGCGTTTGCAGATGTCTACGTATCGAAGCAATAGAGTTCAAATGCTTCATAAAACGAGATATTGCATCTCATATCTATGTTTCATGATAAGATATAATATTCATTGCGAAGTGTTATGCATTCCTCGTCTACGATTCAAACGAACGTAATTACGGCACTTCCTTGCAAGGAAATAGCGTTTGCAGATGTCTACGTATCGTAACAATAGAGTTCTAATGCTTCTTAAAACGCGATATCGCATCTTATTTCTATGTTTCATGGTAGGATATAATATGATTTGCGAAGTGTCATGTATTCCTCGTCTACACTTCAAATGAATGTAAATGCGACACTTCCTTGCAAGGAAATAGCGTTTTCAGATGTCTACGTATCGTAACAATAGAGTTCTTATGATTCTTGAAAAGCGATATCGCATCTCATTTCAATGTTTCATGGTAAGATATAATATGATTTGCGAAGTGATATGTATTCCTCGTCTACACTTCAAATGAATGTGAGTGCGACACTTCCATGCAAGGAGATAGCGTTTGCAGATGTCTACGTATCGAAGCAATAGAGTTCAGATGCTCCTTAAAACGCGATATCGCATCTCATTTCTATGTTTCATGGTAAGATATAATATGACTTGCGAAGTATCATGTATTCCTCGTCCACACTTCAAATGAATGTAAATGCGACACTTCCTTGCAAGGAAATAGCGTTTGCAGAAGTCTACGTATCGAAGCAATAGAGTTCAAATGCTTCTTAAAACGAGATATTGCATCTCATTTCAATGTTTCATGGTAAGATATAATATGATTTGCGAAGTGTTATGTATTCCTCGTCTACACTTCAAATGAAAGTGAATGCGACACTTCCTTGCAAGGAAATAGCATTTGCAGATGTCTACGTATCGTAGCAATAGAGTTCTTATGATTCTTAAAACGCGATATCGCATCTCATTTCAATGTTTCATGGTAAGATATAATATGATTTGCGAAGTGTCATGTATTCCTCGTCTACACTTCAAATGAATGTAAATGCGACACTTCCTTGCAAGGAAATAGCGTTTGCAGATGTCTACGTATCGTAACAATAGAGTTCTAATGCTTCTTAAAACGCGATATCGCATCTCATTTCTATGTTTCATGGTAGGATATAATATGATTTGCGAAGTGTCATGTATTCCTCGTCTACACTTCAAATGAATGTAAATGCGACACTTCCTTGCTAGGAAATAGCGTCTGCAGATGTCCAGGTATCGTAGCAATAGAGTTCTAATGCTTCTTAAGACGCGATATCGCATCTCATTTCTATGTTTCATGGTAAGATATAATATGATTTGCGAAGTGTTATGTATTCCTTGTCTACACTTCAAATGAATGTAAGTGCGATACTTCCTTGCAAGGAAATAGCGTTTGCAGATGTCTACGTATCGAAGCAATAGAGTTCAAATGCTTCATAAAACGAGATATTGCATCTCATATCTATGTTTCATGATAAGATATAATATACATTGCGAAGTGTTATGCATTCCTCGTCTACGATTCAAACGAACGTAAATGCGGCACTTCCTTGCAAGGAAATAGCGTTTGCAGATGTCTACGTATCGTAACAATAGAGTTCTAATGCTTCTTAAAACGCGATATCGCATCTTATTTCTATGTTTCATGGTAGGATATAATATGATTTGCGAAGTGTCATGTATTCCTCGTCTACACTTCAAATGAATGTAAATGCGACACTTCCTTGCAAGGAAATAGCGTTTGCAGATGTCTACGTATCGTAACAACAGAGTTCTTATGATTCTTGAAAAGCGATATCGCATCTCATTTCAATGTTTCATGGTGAGATATAATATGATTTGCGAAGTGATATGTATTCCTCGTCTACACTTCAAATGAATGTGAGTGCGACACTTCCATGCAAGGAGATAGCGTTTGCAGATGTCTACGTATCGAAGCAATAGAGTTCAGATGCTCCTTAAAACGCGATATCGCATCTCATTTCTATGTTTCATGGTAAGATATAATATGATTTGCGAAGTATCATGTATTCCTCGTCCACACTTCAAATGAATGTAAATGCGACACTTCCTTGCAAGGAAATAGCGTTTGCAGAAGTCTACGTATCGAAGCAATAGAGTTCAAATGCTTCTTAAAACGAGATATTGCATCTCATTTCAATGTTTCATGGTAAGATATAATATGATTTGCGAAGTGTTATGTATTCCTCGTCTACACTTCAAATGAATGTGAATGCGACACTTCCTTGCAAGGAAATAGCATTTGCAGATGTCTACGTATCGTAGCAATAGTGTTCTTATGATTCTTAAAACGCGATATCGCATCTCATTTCAATGTTTCATGGTAAGATATAATATGATTTGCGAAGTGTCATGTATTCCTCGTCTACACTTCAAATGAATGTAAATGCGACACTTCCTTGCAAGGAAATAGCGTTTGCAGATGTCTACGTACCGTAGCAATAGAGTTCATATGATTCTTAAAACGCGATATCGCATCTCATATCTATGTTTCATGATAAGATATAATATTCATTGCGAAGTGTTATGCATTCCTCGTCTACGATTCATATGAACGAAATGCGACACTTCCTTGCAAGGAAATAGCGTTTGCAGATGTCTACGTATCGTAACAATAGAGTTCTAATGCTTCTTAAAACGCGATATCGCATCTCATTTCTACGTTTCATGGTAGGATATAATATGATTTGCGAAGTATCATGTATTCCTCGTCTACACTTCAAATGAATGTAAATGCGACACTTCCTTGCTAGGAAATAGCGTCTGCAGATGTCCAGGTATCGTAGCAATAGAGTTCTAATGCTTCTTAAGACGCGATATCGCATCACATTTCTATGTTTCATGGTAAGATATAATATGATTGGGGAAGTGTTATGTATTCCTTGTCTACACTTCAAATGAATGTAAATGCGTTACTTCCTTGCAAGGAAATAGCGTTTGCAGATGTCTACGTATCGTAACAATAGAGTTCAAATGTTTCTTTAAACGAGATATTGCATTTCATATCTATGTTTCATGATAAGATATAATATTCATTGCGAAGTGTTATGCATTCCTCGTCTACGATTCATATGAACGATATGCGACACTTTCTTGCAAGGAAATAGCGTTTGCAGATGTCTACGTATCGTAACAATAGAGTTCTAATGCTTCTTAAAGCGCGATATCGCATCTCATTTCTATGTTTCATGGTAGGATATAATATGATTTGCGAAGTGTCATGTATTCCTCGTCTACACTTCAAATGAATGTAAATGCGACACTTCCTTGCTAGGAAATAGCGTCTGCAGATGTCCAGTTATCGTAGCAATAGAGTTCTAATGCTTCTTAAGACGCGATATCGCATCTCATTTCTATGTTTCATGGTAAGATATAATATGATTGGGGAAGTGTTATGTATTCCTTGTCTACACTTCAAATGAACGTAAATGCGATACTTCCTTGCAAGGAAATAGCGTTTGCAGATGTCTACGTATCGAAGCAATAGAGTTCGAATGTTTCTTTAAACGAGATATTGCATTTCATATCTATGTTTCATGATAAGATATAATATTCATTGCGAAGTGTTATGCATTCCTCGTCTACGATTCAAATGAACGAAATGCGACACTTCCTTGCAAGGAAATAGCGTTTGCAGATGTCTACGTATCGTAACAATAGAGTTCTAATGCTTCTTAAAACGCGATATCGCATCTCATTTCTATGTTTCATGGTAGGATATAATATGATTTGCGAAGTGTTATGTATTCCTCGTCTACACTTCAAATGAATGTAAATGCGACACTTCCCTGCAAGGAAATAGCGTTTGCAGATGTCTACGTATCGTAGCAATAGAGTTCTTATGATTCTTACAACGCGATATCGGATCTCATTCCTATGTTTCATGGTAAGATATAATATGATTTGCGAAGTGTTATGTATTCCTTGTCTGCACTTCAAATGAATGTAAATGCGACACTTCCTTGCAAGGAAATAGTGTTTGCAGATGTCTACGTATCGTAGCAATAGAGTTCGTATGATTCTTAAAACGCGATATCGCATCTCATATCTATGTTTCATGATAAGATATAATATTCATTGCGAAGTGTTATGCATTCCTCGTCTACGATTCAAATGAACGTAAATGCGACACTTCCTTGCAAGGAAATAGCGTTTGCAGATGTCTACGTATCGTAGCAATGGATTTCTGCTGCTTCTTAAAACGCGATATCGCATCTCATTTCTATGTTTCATGGTAAGATATAATATGATTTGCGAAGTGTCATGTATTCCTCGTCTACACTTCAAATGAATGTAAATGCGACACTTCCCTGCAAGGAAATAGCGTTTGCAGATGTCTACGTATCGTAGCAATAGAGTTCATATGATTCTTAAAACGCGATAACGGATCTCATGTCTATGTTTCATGGTAAGATATAATATGATTTGCGAAGTGTTATGTATTCCTCGTCTACACTTCAAATGAATGTGAGTGCGACACTTCCTTGCAAGGAAATAGCGTTTGCAGATGTCTACGTATCGAAGCAATAGAGTTCAAATGCTTCTTAAAACGAGATATTGCATCTCATATCTATGTTTCATGATAAGATATAATATTCATTGCGAAGTGTTATGCATTCCTCGTCTACGATTCAAATGAATGTAAATGCGACACTTCCTTGCAAGGAAATAGCGTTTGCAGATGTCTACGTATCGTAGCAATAGAGTTCCAATACTTCTTAAAACGCGATATCGCATCTCATTTCTACGTTTCATGGTAAGATATAATATGATTTGCGAAGTGTTATGTATTCCTCGTCTACGATTCAAATGAATGTAAATGCGACACTTCCTTGCAAGGAAATAGCGTTTGCAGATGTCTACGTATCGTAGCAATAGAGTTCTTATGATTCTTAAAACGGGATATCGCATCTCATTTCTACGTTTCATGGTAAGATATTATATGATTTGCGAAGTGTCATGTATTCCCCGTCTACACTTCAAATGAATGTAAATGCGACACATCCTTGCTAGGATATAGCGTCTGCAGATGTCTAGGTATCGTAGCAATGGAGTTCTAATGCTTCTTAAAACGCGATATCGCGTCTCATTTCTATGTTTCATGGTAAGATATAATATGATTTGCTAAGTGTTATGTATTCCTCGTCTACACTTCAAATGAATGTAAATGCGACACTTCTTTGCAAGGAAATAGCGTTTGCAGATGTCTACGTATCGTAGCAATAGAGTTCTTATGGTTCTTAAAACGCGATATCGCATCTCATTTCTATGTTTCATGGTAAGGTATAATATGATTTGCGAAGTGTTATGTTTTCCTCGTCTACACTTCAAATGAATGTAAATGCGACACTTTCTTGCAAGGAAATAGCGTTTGCAGATGTCTACGTATCGTAGCAATGGATTTCTGCTGCTTCTTAAAACGCGATATCGCATCTCACTTCTATGATTCATGGTAAGATATAATATGATTTGCGAAGTGTCATGTATTCCTCGTCTACACTTCAAATGAATGTAAATGCGACACTTTCTTGCAAGGAAATAGCGTTTGCAGATGTCTACGTATCGTAGCAATAGAGTTCTTATGATTCTTAAAACGCGATATCGGATCTCATTTCTATGTTTCATGGTAAGATATAATATGATTTGCGAAGTGTTATGTATTCCTCGTCTACACTTCAAATGAATGAAAATGCGACACTTCTTTGCAAGGAAATAGCGTTTGCAGATGTCTACGTATCGTAGCAATAGAGTTCTTATGATTCTTAAAACGCGATATCGCTTCTCATTTCTATGTTTCATGGTAAGATATAATATGATTTGCGAAGTGTTATGTATTCCTTGTCTACACTTCAAATGAATGTAAATGTGACACTTCCTTGCAAGGAAATAGCGTTTGCAGATGTCTAGGTATCGTAGCAATAGAGTTCTAATGCTTCTTAAAACGCGATATCGCATCTCATTTCTGTGTTTCATGGTAAGATATAATATGATTTGCGAAGAGTTATGTATTCCTCGTCTACACTTCAAATGAATGTAAATGCGACACATCCTTGCAAGGAAATAGCGTTTGCAGATGTCTACGTATCGTAGCAATAGAGTTCTTATGATTCTTAAAACGCGATATCGGATCTTATTTCTATGTTTCATGGTAAGATATAATATGATTTGCGAAGTGTTATGTATTCCCCGTCTACACATCAACTAAATGTAAATGCGCACTTCCTTGCAAGGAAATAGCGTTTGCAGATGTCTACGTATCGAAGCAATAGGGTTCAAATGCTTCTTAAAACGCGATATCGCATCTCACTTCTATGTTTCATGGTGAGGTATAATTTGATTTGCGAAGTGTTATGTATTCCTCGTCTACACTTCAAATGAATGTAAATGCGACACTTTCTTGCAAGGAAATAGCGTTTGCAGATGTCTACGTATCGTAGCAATGGATTTCTGCTGCTTCTTAAAACGCGATATCGCATCTCACCTCTATGATTCATGGTGAACTATAATATGATTTGCGAAGTGTCATGTATTCCTCGTCTACACTTCAAATTAATGTAAATGCGACACTTCCCTGCAAGGAAATAGCGTTTGCAGATGTCTACGTATCGTAGCAATAGAGTTCCTATGGTTCTTAAAACGCGATATCGGATCAATTTCTATGTTTCATGGTAAGGTATAATATGATTTGCGAAGTGTCATGTATTCCTCGTCCACGCTTCAAATGAATGTAAATGCGACACTTCCTTGCAAGGAAATAGCGTTTGCAGATGTCTACGTATCGTAGCAATAGAGTTCTTATGATTCTTAAAACGCGATATCGGATCTTATTTCTATGTTTCATGGTAAGATATAATATGATTTGCGAAGTGTTATGTATTCCTTGTCTACACTTCAAATGAATGTAAATGTGACACTTCCTTGCAAGGAAATAGCGTTTGCAGATGTCTAGGTATCGTAGCAATAGAGTTCTAATGCTTCTTAAAACGCGATATCGCATCTCATTTCTATGTTTCATGGTAAGATATAATATGATTTGCGAAGTGTTATGTATTCCTCGTCTACACTTCAAATGAATGTAAATGCGACACATCCTTGCAAGGAAATAGCGTTTGCAGATGTCTACGTATCGTAGCAATAGAGTTCTTATGATTCTTAAAACGCGATATCGGATCTTATTTCTATGTTTCATGGTAAGATATAATATGATTTGCGAAGTGTTATGTATTCCCCGTCTACACATCAACTAAATGTAAATGCGCACTTCCTTGCAAGGAAATAGCGTTTGCAGATGTCTACGTATCGAAGCAATAGAGTTCAAATGCTTCTTAAAACGAGATATTGCATCTCATATCTATGTTTCATGGTAAGATATAATATGATTTGCGAAGTGTTATGCATTCCTCGTCCACGATTCAAATGAATGTAAATGCGACACTTTCTTGCAAGGAAATAGCGTTTGCAGATGTCTACGTACAGTAGCAATGGATTTCTGCTGCTTCTTAAAACGCGATATCGCATCTCATTTCGATGTTTCATGGTAAGGTATAATATGATTTGCGAACTGTTATGTATTCCTCGTCTACACTTCAAATTAATGTAAATGCGACACTTTCTTGCAAGGAAATAGCGTTTGCAGATGTCTACGTATCGTAGCAATAGAGTTCTTATGATTCTTAAAACGCGATATCGGATCAATTTCTATGTTTCATGGTAAGGTATAATATTCGTTGCGAAGTGTTATATATTCCTCGTCTACACTTCAAATGTAAATGCGACACTTCCTTCCAAGGAAATAGCGTTTGCAGATGTCTACGTATCGTAGCAATAGAGTTCTAATGCTTCTTAAAACGCGATATCGCATCTCATTTCTATGTTTCATGGTAAGATATAATATGATTTGCAAAGTGTTATGTATTCCTCGTCTACACATCAAATGAATGTAAATGCGACACTTCCTTGCAAGGATATAGCGTTTGCAGATGTCTACGTATCGTAGCAATAGAGTTCTTATGATTCTTAAAACGCGATATCGCATCTCATTTCTATGTTTCATGGTAAGGTATAATATTCGTTGCGAAGTGTTATATATTCCTCGTCTACACTTCAAATGTAAATGCGACACTTCCTTCCAAGGAAATAGCGTTTGCAGATATCTACGTATCGTAGCAATAGATTTCTCATGCTCCTTAAAACACGATATCGCATCTCATTTATATGTTTCATGGTAAGATATAATATTCATTGCGAAGTGTTATGCATTCCTCGTCTACACTTCAAATGAATGTAAATGCGACACTCCCTTGCAAGGAAATAGCGTTTGCAGATGTCTACGTATCGTAGCAATAGAGTTCAAATGCTTCTTAAAACGTGATATTGCATCTCATATCTATGTTTCATGATAAGATATAATATTCATTGCGAAATGATATGCACTCCTCGTCTACGATTCAAATGAATGTAAATGCAACACTTCCTTCCAAGGAAATAGCGTTTGCAGATGTCTACGTATCGTAGCAATAGAGTCCTAATGCTTCTTAAAACGCGATATCGCATCTCATTTCTATGTTTCATGGTAAGATATAATATGATTTGCAAAGTGTTATGTATTCCTCGTCTACACATCAAATGAATGTGAATGCGACACTTCCTTGCAAGGAAATAGCGTTTGCAGATGTCTACGTATCGTTGCAATAGAGTTCTTATGATTCTTAAAACGCGATATCGCATCTCATTTCTATGTTTCATGGTAAGATGTAATATGATTTGCGAAGTGTTATGTATTCCTCGTCTACACTTCAAATGAATGTAACTGCGACACTTCCTTTCCAGGAAATAGCGTCTGCAGATGTCTAGGTATCGTAGCAATAGAGTTCTAATGCTTCTTAAAACGCGATATCGCATCTCATTTCTATGTTTCATGGTAAGATATAGTATGATTTGCGAAGTGTTATGTAGTCCTCGTCTACACTTCAAATGAATGTAAATGCGACACTTCGTTGCTAGGAAATAGCGTTTGCAGATGTCTACGTATCGAAGCAATAGAGTTCAAATGCTTCTTAAAACAAGATATCGCATCTCATTTCTATGTTTCATGATAAGATGTAATATTCATTGCGAAGTGTTATGTATTCCTCGCCTACACTTCAAATGAATGTAAATGCGACACTTCCTTGCTAGGAAATAGCGTTTGCAGATGTCTACGTATCGAAGCAATAGAGTTCAAATGCTTCTTAAAAAAGAGATATTGCATCTCTTATCTATGTTTCATGGTAAGATATAATATGATTTGCGAAGTGTCATGTATTCCTCGTCTACACTTCAAATGAATGTAAATGCGACACTTCCTCGCTAGGAAATAGCGTCTGCAAATGTCTACCTATCGTAGCAATAGAGTTCTAATGCTTCATAAAACGCGATATCGCATCTCATTTCTATGTTTCATGGTAAGATATAATATGATTTGCGAAGTGTCATGTATTCCTCGTCTACACTTCAAATGAATGTAAATGCGACACTTCCTTGCAAGGAAATAGCGTCTGCAGATGTCTAGGTATCGCAGCAATAGAGTTCTTATGATTCTTAAAACGCGATATCGCAACTCATTTCTATGTTTCATGGTAAGATATAATATGATGTGCGAAGTGTTATGTATTCCTCGTCTACACTTCAAATGAATGTAAATGCGACACTTCCTTGCAAGGAAATAGCGTTTGCAGATGTCTACGTATCGTAGGGATAGAGTTCTGATGCTTCTTAAAACGAGATATTGCATCTCATATCTATGTTTCATGATAAGATATAATATTCATTGCGAAGTGTTATGCATTCCTCGTCTACGATTCAAATCAATGTAAATGCGACACTTCCTTGTAAGGAAATTGTTTTTGCAGATGTCTACGTATCGTAGCAATAGAGTTCTTATGATTCTTAAAACGCGATATCGCATCTCATTTCTATGTTTCATGGTAAGATATAATATGATTCGCGACGTATTATGTATTCCTCGTCTATACTTCAAATGAATGTGAATGCGTCACTTCCTCGCTAGGAAATAGCGTTTGCAGACGTCTACGTATCGCAGCAATAGAATTCTAATGCTTCTTAAAACGCGATATCGCATCTCATTTCTATGTTTCATGGTAAGATATAATATGATTTGCGAAGTGTCATGTATTTCACGTCTACACTTCAAATGAATGTAAATGCGATACTACCTTGCAAGGAAATAGCGTTTGCAGATGTCTAGGTATCGTAGCAATAGAGTTCTAATGCTACTTAAAACGCGATATCGCATCTCATTTCTATGTTTCATGGTAAGATATAATATGATTTGCGAAGTGTTATGTATTCCTCGTCTACACTTCAAATGAATGTAAATGCGACACTTCCTTGCAAGGAAATAGCGATTGCAGATGTCTACGTATCGAAGCAATAGAGTTCATATGATTCCTAAAACGCGATATCGCATCTCATTTCTATGTTTCATGGTAAGATATAATATGATTTGCGAAGTGTTATGTATTCCTCGTCTACACTTCAAATGAATGTAAATGCGACACTACCTTGCTAGGAAATAGCGTCTGCAGATGTATAGGTATCGTAGCAATAGTGTTCTAATGGCTCTTAAAACGCGATATCGCATCTCATTTCTATGTTTCATGGTAAGATATAATATGATTTGCGAAGTGTCATGTATTCCTCGTCTACACTTCAAATGAATGTAAATGCGACACTTCCTTGCAAGGAAATAGCGTCTGCAGATGTCTAGGTATCGTAGCAATAGAGTTCTTATGATTCTTAAAACGCGATATCGCAACTCATTTCCATGTTTCATGGTAAGATATAATATGATTTGCGATGTGTTATGTATTCCTCGTCTACACTGCAAACGAATGTAAATGCGACACTTCCTTGCAAGGAAATAGCGTTTGCAAAGTTCTACCTATCGTAGCAATAGTGTTCTAATGCTTCTTAAAACGCGATATCGCATCTCATTTCTATGTTTCATGGTAAGATATAATATGATGTGCCAAGTGTTATGTATTCCTCGTCTACACTTCAAATGAATGTAAATGCGACACTACCTTGCTAGGAAATAGCGTCTGCTGATGTATAGGTATCGTAGCAATAGAGTTCTAATGGCTCTTAAAACGCGATATCGCATCTCATTTCTATGTTTCATGGTAAGATATAATATGATTTGCGAAGTGTTATTTAGTCCTCGTCTACACTTCAAATGAATGTAAATGCGACACTTCGTTGCTAGGAAATAGCGTTTGCAGATGTCTACGTATCGAAGCAATAGAGTTCAAATGCTTCTTAAAACAAGATATCGCATCTCATTTCTATGTTTCATGATAAGATGTAATATTCATTGCGAAGTGTTATGTAATCCTCGCCTACACTTCAAATCAATGTAAATGCGACACTTCCTTGCTAGGAAATAACGTTTGCAGATGTCTACGTATCGAAGCAATAGAGTTCAAATGCTTCTTAAAAAAGAGATATTGCATCTCTTATCTATGTTTCATGGTAAGATATAATATGATTTGCGAAGTGTCATGTATTCCTCGTCTACACTTCAAATGAATGTAAATGCGACACTTCCTCGCTAGGAAATAGCGTCTGCAAATGTCTACCTATCGTAGCAATAGAGTTCTAATGCTTCTTAAAACGCGATATCGCATCTCATTTCTATGTTTCATGGTAAGATATAATATGATTTGCGAAGTGTCATGTATTCCTCGTCTACACTTCAAATGAATGTAAATGCGACACTTCCTTGCAAGGAAATAGCGTCTGCAGATGTCTAGGTATCGCAGCAATAGAGTTCTTATGATTCTTAAAACGCGATATCGCAACTCATTTCTATGTTTCATGGTAAGATATAATATGATGTGCGAAGTGTTATGTATTCCTCGTCTACACTTCAAATGAATGTAAATGCGACACTTCCTTGCAAGGAAATAGCGTTTGCAGATGTCTACGTATCGTAGGGATAGAGTTCTAATGCTTCTTAAAACGAGATATTGCATCTCATATCTATGTTTCATGATAAGATATAATATTCATTGCGAAGTGTTATGCATTCCTCGTCTACGATTCAAATCAATGTAAATGCGACACTTCCTTGTAAGGAAATTGTTTTTGCAGATGTCTACGTATCGTAGCAATAGAGTTCTTATGATTCTTAAAACGCGATATCGCATCTCATTTCTATGTTTCATGGTAAGATATAATATGATTCGCGACGTATTATGTATTCCTCGTCTATACTTCAAATGAATGTGAATGCGTCACTTCCTCGCTAGGAAATAGCGTTTGCAGATGTCTACGTATCGCAGCAATAGAATTCTAATGCTTCTTAAAACGCGATATCGCATCTCATTTCTATGTTTCATGGTAAGATATAATATGATTTGCGAAGTGTCATGTATTTCACGTCTACACTTCAAATGAATGTAAATGCGATACTACCTTGCAAGGAAATAGCGTTTGCAGATGTCTAGGTATCGTAGCAATAGAGTTCTAATGCTACTTAAAACGCGATATCGCATCTCATTTCTATGTTTCATGGTAAGATATAATATGATTTGCGAAGTGTTATGTATTCCTCGTCTACACTTCAAATGAATGTAAATGCGACACTTCCTTGCAAGGAAATAGCGATTGCAGATGTCTACGTATCGAAGCAATAGAGTTCATATGATTCCTAAAACGCGATATCGCATCTCATTTCTATGTTTCATGGTAAGATATAATATGATTTGCGAAGTGTTATGTATTCCTCGTCTACACTTCAAATGAATGTAAATGCGACACTACCTTGCTAGGAAATAGCGTCTGCAGATGTATAGGTATCGTAGCAATAGTGTTCTAATGGCTCTTAAAACGCGATATCGCATCTCATTTCTATGTTTCATGGTAAGATATAATATGATTTGCGAAGTGTCATGTATTCCTCGTCTACACTTCAAATGAATGTAAATGCGACACTTCCTTGCAAGGAAATAGCGTCTGCAGATGTCTAGGTATCGTAGCAATAGAGTTCTTATGATTCTTAAAACGCGATATCGCAACTCATTTCCATGTTTCATGGTAAGATATAATATGATTTGCGATGTGTTATGTATTCCTCGTCTACACTGCAAACGAATGTAAATGCGACACTTCCTTGCAAGGAAATAGCGTTTGCAAAGTTCTACCTATCGTAGCAATAGTGTTCTAATGCTTCTTAAAACGCGATATCGCATCTCATTTCTATGTTTCATGGTAAGATATAATATGATGTGCGAAGTGTTATGTATTCCTCGTCTACACTTCAAATGAATGTAAATGCGACACTACCTTGCTAGGAAATAGCGTCTGCTGATGTATAGGTATCGTAGCAATAGAGTTCTAATGGCTCTTAAAACGCGATATCGCATCTCATTTCTATGTTTCATGGTAAGATATAATATGATTTGCGAAGTGTTATTTAGTCCTCGTCTACACTTCAAATGAATGTAAATGCGACACTTCGTTGCTAGGAAATAGCGTTTGCAGATGTCTACGTATCGAAGCAATAGAGTTCAAATGCTTCTTAAAACAAGATATCGCATCTCATTTCTATGTTTCATGATAAGATGTAATATTCATTGCGAAGTGTTATGTAATCCTCGCCTACACTTCAAATCAATGTAAATGCGACACTTCCTTGCTAGGAAATAGCGTTTGCAGATGTCTACGTATCGAAGCAATAGAGTTCAAATGCTTCTTAAAAAAGAGATATTGCATCTCTTATCTATGTTTCATGGTAAGATATAATATGATTTGCGAAGTGTCATGTATTCCTCGTCTACACTTCAAATGAATGTAAATGCGACACTTCCTCGCTAGGAAATAGCGTCTGCAAATGTCTACCTATCGTAGCAATAGAGTTCTAATGCTTCTTAAAACGCGATATCGCATCTCATTTCTATGTTTCATGGTAAGATATAATATGATTTGCGAAGTGTCATGTATTCCTCGTCTACACTTCAAATGAATGTAAATGCGACACTTCCTTGCAAGGAAATAGCGTCTGCAGATGTCTAGGTATCGCAGCAATAGAGTTCTTATGATTCTTAAAACGCGATATCGCAACTCATTTCTATGCTTCATGGTAAGATATAATATGATGTGCGAAGTGTTATGTATTCCTCGTCTACACTTCAAATGAATGTAAATGCGACACTTCCTTGCAAGGAAATAGCGTTTGCAGATGTCTACGTATCGTAGGGATAGAGTTCTAATGCTTCTTAAAACGAGATATTGCATCTCATATCTATGTTTCATGATAAGATATAATATTCATTGCGAAGTGTTATGCATTCCTCGTCTACGATTCAAATCAATGTAAATGCGACACTTCCTTGTAAGGAAATTGTTTTTGCAGATGTCTACGTATCGTAGCAATAGAGTTCTTATGATTCTTAAAACGCGATATCGCATCTCATTTCTATGTTTCATGGTAAGATATAATATGATTCGCGACGTATTATGTATTCCTCGTCTATACTTCAAATGAATGTGAATGCGTCACTTCCTCGCTAGGAAATAGCGTTTGCAGATGTCTACGTATCGTAGCAATAGAATTCTAATGCTTCTTAAAACGCGATATCGCATCTCATTTCTATGTTTCATGGTAAGATATAATATGATTTGCGAAGTGTCATGTATTTCACGTCTACACTTCAAATGAATGTAAATGCGATACTACCTTGCAAGGAAATAGCGTTTGCAGATGTCTAGGTATCGTAGCAATAGAG